>NC_140488.1:111263896-111536396 GCF_964271855.1 Acomys minous | reverse complement strand
AGGGAGCCAGCCCTGTGAAAAGAAGTGGGAGATGCCAGGAGAGGGTAGGATGAGAAACTGAGCTAGGGTGTGGCCTCAGTAAAAGCCTTAGGCAGCCTGGCAGAAAACGCTAGACTCTAAAGCAAGACTCGTCCAGCAGAGTTCTGCATTAGGTCGAGCTAGGCTAACATGGTCAGCCACTGTCTCTCTTTATGGTCTCAAACCATGTCTTTATTCTTGATCATCTGCTGTGGACTGCCTGGGGGAGGATGTGTCCTACAGTCGGGTGGGCTGACAGCTGGGGACCATCTGCTCTTTGGGCCCTTCATGGACAGATAACAAGGATTTCCCTTAATCCTCCTCTTGAAAGACCAGTGACAAGTTGGCCTTGAACAAGAAGGATTGGCCATGCTGGAAACGTGGTTGTTCCAACCATTCATGAATTCAGTATCCACTGAGCCAGGCGACCAGCCAGCCAACTGATAGATAGCTATTACCGAGGACTTCTTTTATTCTGTGACTATGAAGAAATGCAAAGACCAACAAGATAAGTTGCATGATGGTTTGGGAACCCCCAGAAGCAGGTCCCAACATGAGGAGACACTGCTAGCCCAGCTCAGTAGCGCATATATGGACAACCCCAGCACTTGAAAGGTAGAGAGGAAGAGGAAGGATTTCAAGGCCAGCCTGGGCTCCACGAACCCATGTATCAAAGTGGGAGGGGGGAGGAGAGAGAAAAGGCAGGAAGTTGAGAAAGAGAGAAGCGTCCATTCCTACTTTCTGGTTAATTTGGGAAGAGCGTCGAAAAGAGAGTGAGGAGGTGTGTCGGAGAAGGGAATTAAGGAAATTAATTCTGGATTTATGGGCTGGAAAGATGGCTCAGTCTGTAAAATCTCTGCTGTGCAAGCATGAATTCAGATCCCCAGACCCCGTGTAAAGAGCCAGATGTGGCAGTACACACCTGTAATCCCAGTACTGGGAGTTGGGATGGGTGGGTAAAAGATGGGGCCAGCCAATCAGATCTCCAAAGCTCATTGGCTGGTCAGTCTAGCAGTCAGTGAGCTTAGGTTCCTCAAGAGATCCTATGGCAAAACCTGAAGGTTATGGTTAAGATGGCTCCGTGAGAAGAAGCTCTTGCTGCCCAGTCTGATTACCAGGGTTAAAACCCCAGGACCTACCTAGTGGAGAGAAATTTCTCAAAAGTCTCCCTCTGCCACGGTATAGGTGTATGTGTGTGGATGCAACCAGGTCTTATCTAACAGAGAGAGAAAAGCTAGAGAGGAGACCTGAAGGTCAATCCCAAACTCCCATCCTCTCACCACACACTGGAGACAGGATCAGCAGGAAGATTGGCCTAAGATAAGCCCCCCTCACAGCCATAAGGTGACCAAGCCACGGAGTGCCATGTCTGTCAGTACCTTGAGCACGTTCCACGACCAAAGTTAGGCAACAAGCTGGAAATTTGCCTTCAAACCCATTTTGCAAGGAGAAGATGCCCCTTCCCACTCTAATTTCCAACGTGTATTCAAAGAGTTTTAAAAAAAAAAAAAAAAGGTCTTTCTGAGCCGGGTAGCCAGTGTAGACATCTGTACACAAGCATGAGGGCCTGAGCTTGGTGCCCAGCATCCCTCCTTAAAAACAAAACACAGTAGTACACACCTGTAAGTCTATCCTTAGGGAATTGGACACAAGAGAGTCCCGGGGCCTTGGTAGACAGGCAGTCCAGCTGACTTGACAAGCTCTAGGTTCACTGAGCCTACCCTCTGTCCAAAATGAAGGTGAGAGAAAAGAAAAAAAAAAAAGACGGAGAGCAATTGCAACCCATTGTCACCCGCACCCTCTGACCTCTACACTTGCATGCGCGCGCAAGTGATTTTCATGAGGGGCACACACCCAGGGTCAAACACATACCTCGACACACATACACGCCAACAATAAAAAGCAGCCTTTGCCAGGGGTACTGGGTTGTTTTAGCCGTCTCTTTTCCCCCGGTGCTGAGTTCACTGGCTTCTTGATCAGTGAACGCCCTTTTTACACGCCAATGTTTTATATGCTGGTTGTCTTCTTTCCTTCGCCCCACCCCCACCCCACCTCCCAGGCACCAAAAGCAAGCTGTATCCCACCGAAGTGAGGCCGGAAGTCGCAAAGGAGTTAGAAACTACACACTCCATCTCTTCGATCGCTGCATTAATTTTGGCATCTGGCTACGCCGCTGCCCTCCCCCTCCCAAAGAAGTCTATCATGGAAGCAGCAAGCGCCCTTTCCATTTATACCCCCATCAGTAAGAACTGAACCACAGCGTTCTATTTAGCTGTAGGCAAAGTCGAGGAGTGTAATTTTTAACTTCAGGTGGCCGTGTACCCAGCTAACAAACCCAGCCTTTAGAAACAGTTTTTATTAATTTAGTTTTTTTCTGTGTGTGTGTGTGGCGGGGGTGGGGGGTGGGGGAGGTGTCTATTTGCACATGTGCAGGTACACACACACACATACACACACACACACACACACACACACACACACACACACACACACGATGGTGGTCAGGCATGTCAGCAGATGCATATGTTCAGGCAGTCACAGGGGCTAGAGGAGGCCATTTCGCTTAGCTTTTATTCCCTCGACACAAGGTCTTTCACTGAATTGAGCTGAGTTAAGCTAGCAGTCAGCAAGCCCCAGTAATCCTCCTGCCTCTGCTCCCTAAACCCGCCACCCTGCAACCTCCCACGGGGTTTCTGATGATTGTGCAGCTGCTTTACAGGGGGCACTAGGGGTTGGGGATTCAGAAATCGCTCATCCTGCTGAGCTATTTCCCCCACCCCTGGGGGAAAAACAAAAACAAAAAACAAAAACAAAAAGAAAAGATATTTTGTTTGTATTAGTTAGCTCTTGCTGCCTAACAACTAGCCCCAGCAATTGACAGCCTGAGGCATGAACATACACACACACACATGCACAAATATCACTTCTGCTAGGGAGATGGCTCAGTGGTTAAGAGCACTGACTGCTCTTCCAGAGGATCCAGGTTCAATTCCTAGCACCCACATGGCAGCTCACAACTGTCTGTAACTCCAGTTCCAGAGGGTCTGATGACCTCACACAGACATGCAGGCAAAACACCAATGCACATAAAAATAAAATAAAACATTGAAAAAAGAGTCAATGATGTCTGCAATTGGGGATGACACGCTGCCATCATTTGGAGCCCCCAAATACCCACATATCAAAAGCTTTGTCCCCAGCTTAGTACTGTTGGAGCATGTCAGAATCTGCCAGGATTGTAGGCCCTAGCTGGGGGGACATGGGTTACCGGAGGTGTGGCCTGGAAGGGGATCCTGGCAACCGAGCTTTTCCTCTTCCTCTCTCTCTTGTTTCCTTGGCACATGGTGGACAACTTTGCTCCACCATGCACTCTCCACTAGAGGAGCTGTCTGTTCCTCCACAGGCTTAAGGGAAAGGAGGCTACGGACTGCAATGGAACCTTCCAAAACCGTGAACACAAAGAACCCTTTCCTCGGTATACGTTGACTACCTTAGGCATTTGTTCCAGACACAGAACACATACAAAATTGGATCTGTGATTTTTATACCCATTACCATGTGTCGTAGTTGGAATCACTATTTCTGGGATGAAACACCATGACCAAAGCAAGCTGGGGGGAGGGGGGAAGGGATTTATTTGGCTTATACTTCAATAGCACTGCTCATCATTGGAGGAAGTCAAGACAGGGAGTCAAACAGGGGTGGACTACGGAAGCAGGGGCAGGCACAGAAGCCGTGGTGGAGTGCTGCTTAGTGCCTTGCTCATGGCTTGATCGGCCTGCTTTTTTACAGAACTCTTGGATTGCTGACCCAGGGATGGACACACCCACCACGGGCTGGGCCCTCCCCCATCAGTCACTAATTAAAAAAATGCCTTACAGGCTTGCCTCCACCCCAATCTCATGGAGTCATTTTCTAAACTGAGGCTCCCTCCCTTCAGTTGACTCAAAAACTATCCAGCAAGCTGGGCTGTGGCTCATGTTTGTAATCCCAGCACGGCGGATCTCTGCGAGTTCGAGGCCAGCCTGATCTACAAAGCCAAGGGTAGCCAAGGCTACACAGAGAAACCCTGTCTGGAAAAAACAAAACAAGCAACTACCCAGCGGACCGCTGCTTCTAAGCCAGCCCTCCAAACAGCTGTCAGCATTTCCTCCTCAGTTCCAACAAATAAATAATGGAGTCTTGATGTGCTTATGTACAGGAGAGAAAGAACCAATAAATAGCTAGGAAATTATACCCGGTGCTTTGCATGCAGGAGCAGGCTTCTTAGGCTGTTAAGGGCTGGTAAAAAAGCATTGACCCCCCACGCGGGGGACCATGTGCAGATCAGAACTTTCAGAACTCGTTAGAGAGATGAAGTCACAGCTTAAGCACCTAAACAGAATTCTCAGGAAATACGGTAGTACCTCCCAAGAGAGCCAGAGTATCAGCACTGATAGGCAGCATACGAGGTCAGATGGACATTTTAGCAGAGACTCTAAGCTAGAAGGGGGAATGTGATGATTCCAATTCATTGCCAGTTGGACAAGACCTAAGATCACTTGGAAGATGGGCCTTTGATTATGGCCTAGAGAGGGGGAATCTTGACTATGTTGATTGCTCTGGGAAGACTCTGGGTGGTACCATTCCCTGACTGGGAGCTGAGGCACAGCATATATCCAGGGTTCTGTGTGGATGCAAGGTGACCAGCCAACCTCCTGCCACCATGTTCTCTGTCTGTTACATTGTCTTCCTTAATTTGAAGGACTTATAAGTACAAAACAGTTTTGGGGTTGTTTGTTGGTTGGTTTTGAGAGAAGTTCTCACTCTGTATCCCCAGCTGCCCTGAAATTCACTATATACACCAGGCTGGCCTCGAACTCACTGAGATCCATCTGCCTCTGCTCCCAAAGGCTAAGATTAAAGGCGTGCACCAGCACATCTGGCAGTGAGCTAAAGTAAACTTTTCCCACCTTAGGTTGCTCTAGTCAGGGTGTCTTATCACACAGTAAGGAGAAAGACACTAAACGGGCAGTCAAATGGAAATGCTAGGAGTAAAAATATGGCTTGTGTTTGATGGACTCATCAGGGGGCTGAGGAAATAAACACAGAAAAAGGAAGGGAAGGGAAACCAGAACAGAACAGCAGAGAGCCCTGAGAGGTCGGATGCATTTAACTAGACTCCCAGAAGGAAAAGAGAGAACAAAGCAGGTGAAATATTTGGCTTAATAATGACTGAGGATTTTTCGAAATTAACGGCGGGTGCCAAACCATAGATTCACAAATCTCAGAAAAGACCAAACAGAGTGAAAACAAACAAACAAACAAACAACAACAAAACCAAATTTAAAACCCTAGGCATATTATATTCAGATTGCTCAAAGTAAAAAACAAAGAGATCATAAAGACAACCAGGAAAAAAAGAAAAAGAAACATTTCCTTCAATAGAACAAAGACAGGAATTATAGAAGACTTTCCATTAGAAACCATAAAGATCAGAGGAAACAAAACTTTTTTTTTTTTTTTGAGACAAGGTTTCTCTGTGTAGTCTTGGCTGTCCTGGACTCGCTTTGTAGACCAGGCTGGCCTCGAACTCACTGTCTGCCTCTGCCTCCTGAGTGCTGGGATTAAAGGCGTGCGCCACGACCGCCCGACTAACAAAACATTTTAAAATGCTAAAAACAACAAAAGAACATCTCTTCCAAAAATTCAATGCAAAAGCATATTTCAGAAATGAAAAGGAATATTCATTTTTTGAGACAATTCTGTAGCCGGGCCATGATGGCATACACCTTTAATCCCAGCACTCGGGAGGCAGAGGCAGGAGGATCCCTGTGAGTTCGAGGCCAGCCTGTGTATATGTGCACCATTAGCATGCAGTCCCGTGGAGGCCAATGGATCTCCTATAACCGGAACTTTGGAGAGTTGTGAGTCATCCCGTGGGAGCTGGGAACCAAGCCAGTGCTCTTAACCGACACCCTCCCTTGCACTCTGAAGACAAGTAGACTCACATACACGTGCCCCCTCACCTCCATAGACATGAAAATAGCATAAATAAATAAATAAATAAAAAGTTAGCCAAGCATAGCAAGGTAGCAAACTAGAGAGGGAGTCAGCAAGCAACATTACTCCGTGGTTCCTGCCTCGACGTCCTGCCCTGACTTCTCACAACAGTGGAAAAGCCAAACAAGCCCTTTCCTCCCCAAATTGCTTTTGGTTGGGGCAGTTTACCATAGCAACAGAGGTCCAAGTAGAACATGCAGTGAGGAGCACCCTGGCCTTTGGGATGAAGGAAAAGAGTCTTTGTTAATTCAAAGCTAGCCTGCTCTATGTAGTGAGGACCAGGTTAACCACAGCTACATAGTGAGACACGTACATGTACACAGAATAAATACATTAAATGTGATAAATTTGTTTGTTTTTGAGACACAGTCTCATTGTGTATCTCTGGCTAGCTTGGAACACACTAAATAAACCAGGCTGGTCTCAAACTCAGAGATCTGCCTGTCTCTGCCGTCTAAGGGCTGGGGTTAAAAGCGTCCACCACCACACGCAGCTAAATGCAATAATTTTAAATTTTCTTTTACCTTTTCTTTCTTTCTTTCTTTTTTCCTAGTTTTTCAAGACAAGGTTCCTGTGTGTAGCCCTGGCTGTCCTGTAATTTGTTCACGTAGACCAGGCTGGCCTCAAACTCACAGCGATCTGCCTGCCTCTGCCTCCCGAGTGCTGGGATTAAGGGTGTGCGCCCCCACCGCCCGGCTTAGTTTTTCTTTTAATTTCTTTCAGTGCTTTGATGGACACTAGGGCCTCCTGATGCTAGACACATATTCCACCAGCAAGCTCCAGCCCGAGCCCTTGAATCTCCTAATATTTAAAACTCCAAATTCCATCTATTGTTCCTGCCCCCAATCCAACTTCATTCCTTAAAAAGAACAGAAAGCTTGGAGGAAAGAGAGAGGAAAATAATTAAATGTCCAACTTAACACAAATGGTCTCAGCTCAGGATTTGGGTGTGACCTAATCTGAGTTCAAGGGACTTTGCAAGGAAGTCCCTCCAACCCTCTTCCCTGGATGCCAGGCCACTTCCTATTTCTATTTCCTAGGGTTTTCCTTAAGCCATTGGGCCACTGTGAGGAAGATTTGTGTGCTAGGGGCCAATGTGGACGTGCTTCTGGGAGAGACCAGGAGTAGGAAGGAGCAAGGGTTCGTGCTTAGTGGCGCTGGAGTGTAAATGACACTTGAGTGCTCAGCCTGACCCCAGGCAAGGGAGCTGGGCTTGTGTGTTCCTGCCTAGTGAGTGAGTCACTGGCTACAGGCCATGTGAATTCCCCAGATGTGGCTAACGTGGCTCCAGTCACCCAAGGCCAGGTCTCTGAAGCATGTCACAGGTGCAAACTGTCAGCAGCAGGCACACTGAGCTGTCAGAGCAGAGGCCCAGGAACATTGGGAGCTGAAGGGGGTCTGTGGGAAACTAGGGATTCACTTGACCCTTTCTTTTGTCAAAATGGAAAAGCAGAAGGACACAGAGAGACTGAACCTCAATTCTAGAAAGCCCCTTGCAACTTAGTTTTAAATCCCACGAGGCAGAGGCTAAGGGGAGCCCTATTTTCTTAATCCAGAAGCTAGCCAGAAGCTAGCCAGGTTGAGCCTGCCCAGAACCCAAGCCTCGTTTCCCAGGATCAAGCAAAGCCATGTGTGGCCAATGGAGAAAAGTAAAAAGTGTGTGATTTCTAGCAGGGCGTGGTGGTGCATGCCTTTAATCCCAGCACTCAGGAGGCAGAGGCAGATGGATATCTGTGAGTTTGAGGCCAGCCTGGTCTGTGTAGCAAGTCCAGGACAGCCAAGGCTACACAGAGAAACCCTGTCTCAAAAAAAAAAAAAAGAAAGAAAGAAAAGAAAAAACAAAACAACAACAAACAACAGTATGTGATTTTTGCATCCCACGTTTTGAGCTGTTTTGCTTTTTTTGCAAGGTGGATCCCAGACATTGGCGCCTGCTAGACAAATGTCCTGCCACTGAGCTACACCTTCAAGCCTCCACCCTCACTCCCTGTGAAGGGTGTTTGAAGGAAGGGTAGGTAACCGTTTCTCATTCCTGTGGCCTAAAGTGAGGTCCTGAGGGTAGGCGCTCAAGCAGGCAGCTTAAGCCATGGGATAGAGGTAGGGTTGCTAGATTTAGCAAACAAAATTCTTTTTTTTTTTTAATTTCATTTTTACTTAATTTTTTTCATGTTTATTTATTTACTTTATGTGGGAAGGTGACAAGTATACTAGCTGTGGTGCCCGCGTGGAGGCTATTTGTCCCCTTCTTCCACGTAGGTCCCAGGGACCTAACTCAGGTTGTCTGGCTTGGTAGCAAGTGCTTTACCCACTGAGCCATCTCACTGGCCTTTTCACTTAATTATTTAATGTATGCATCATATTTACACTAAAAAGAGGTCAATGTTTGATAGTCCAATCCAAATGGTGTCCTGTATTTTCTCTGAGAACTCAGTGCACAGACTGTCATTGATGGTGAGTCTTGTAAACCGGGTGGCATTGAGCGGCACCTAGGAGATGAGTTAAGAACCCTTCTGAGTGTGCCTGTGAGGAAGCGCCTATGTCTCAGCCCTGACCCCTTCACGTCATTCTTTCTACTTCCTACTCACCGTGAGATGACTAGCTCCAGCTTCTGCCTGCTCCTGCCGTAATTGTCTGCTGCTCCACCGCCCAACAACAGAGCCAGAGGACTAAGGACTAAAATGTCTGAAACCCAAAGTAAGCTTTCCTCCTTTCAGCTGTGTCTCTCACGTATTTGTCCTATAAATAAACTCTGACTAGCTCACAGAAAAACAAGCTAGAAGGTACTTACGTAGCCAATGAGTCACTCCATTATTTACTTAGGTTTTTCAAGACAGGGTCTCTCGGTGTAGCCTTGGCTGTCCTGGACTCCCTATGTAGACCAGGCTGGCCTCGAACTCACAGCGATCCACCTGCCTCTGCCTCCTGAGTGCTGGGATTAAAGGCATGCGCCACCACGCCCGTCCTCACATTTTATTTTTCTAAGAAAGAATATCTCCCTTGTTCAAGCCTTGTATGACAGGTCGTTTCCCCCCCCCCCCCCATCTTTAGCCATTAACCTGGTAACTCCAGCCCTGCCACTAACTAGTTGGATGAGCCCAGGTAAGTTCTCTACTCCCCAAATCACCATTCACAAAGTTGGGATGGCAGTACTGCTCACTTCATTGGGCTGTCTGGTAAGCATTTCAAACAGTCAGCTGTACCTAGCAAGTCTCAGTCGGTGGTGTCTATGGCTGAATGAGACAGAAGGCCCCCTCACTGGAAATGGGTTATTCCCAGCACACCCACTCCTCAGATGGCATTAACACCCAGCATACTGCCTTGAGTCTTCATTCACCCCTGAAGACATTATCCAGTCGTCTCCAAAGGCCGGACAGTCCCTGCTTTCAAGAAACACACTTCGGCATCAGGCGATATGCCCTTAGAAAGAGGTTTCCAAGTGGTGTGGGCCTGTAATCCCAGCATATAGGGAGGTAGAGGCAGGTGGATCGCTGTGGGTTCGAGGCCAGCCTGGTCTACCAAAGAGAGTCCAGTATAGCCAAGGCTAATCAGAGAAAGTCTGTCTTGAAAAACAAAACAAAACAAAATACCCAAACAAAGGGGGGGGGGGGGACAGGGAGAGGGACAGGGAGAGGGGCAGGGAGAGGGAGAGGTTTCTGAGTATGTTTGCTGAACTGTGACTAAATGTGTGACAGCAGGGAATTCTTTTCTATCTTTGCCGAAAACATCGGAGCGAGCCCACGATGGCATTCTCACCTTCCCTCTACATTTAGGATGCTGAAAACATTGTTCACTACACCAGCTGCTTGGGACCTTCCTTGTGGGCTGAGGCTGAGAGTGCAAGCTCAGCATTTCCTCATGAGGGTGAGCATGGGGAATGTGGGGGACTTAGAAGACAAAGCTTTTCCTGCAAAGAGGAACCAGCCAGACCAGTGTAGGAAGGCAGGCTCCACAGCGCCTCGCTGTCTCGCAGCAGCAGGCTGCAGGCGTCTATTACTGAGATCCGTATCAGTCTCATCCAGGGGAGCATTTAAATTCACACAAATTCCGCACCAAAGGCAAGGAGAAAAGCCCACCTAGGTCTGACAATTTTCATAGATTCCCTTCTGTCCACATATTCTAATGACCTGATTAGCAATTCTACTGTATTTAATTTGCACCCTGGGTAATTTACTGTCAGCCAGAAGAGCCATCAGCTTGAAAAATGGCACCAAAATTAAAAACCAATAGTGAAGTTTCAGTTGGAATGAGCTCTCCTGGCACAATGATGAAGCAGGATTGAGCTAGAGTCGATAGGTGCAGTTCGCAAGTGGCTAACGTTTTCCATCCTAACATGCTGCTAGGAGCGGAAACTCCAGCTTTTCTGAACCACAGGTAACCTGCAGCCCAGTAGAAAATGGAGAACGGACTATGAATTGGTCCAGCTGGACAGTCATATGAGGCAGTGAATGGTGCCCACCTCCTGGCTCCTTGTGATGCTTTTAAGCATGTCCACACACTCTGTGCCGTAAAGTCCAGCCGCCGTCCCCCCCACCCCCCCCCACCCCCCCACCCCCGTGCCTTGAACATGTATGCTGGCCTTCATCTTTCTGGGAAAGTTATAGCTGGTGCAGGAACAGTCCCTCTGTCATGAGCAGCCATGTTGGGGAGCCATGTGGAGAGACTCCCAGGAAGATAGAGGAAAGCCTAAAAAGCACCCATTGCTTCTCCCGAGATGCGCTGGAGTTATTCCAGCCTCGGAACCAGGCACAAGAGGGAGGAAGCCTGTGAGCTACACCAAGCCTGCCAGCAGGTTACTGTCACCTAAGACGCCCTCCAGAGAACTGCCTGGCTGACTGTCGTCATCCTTCAGACTACAGTGACTGTCAGAGTTTGAACATACTGTTTTGGAGTCATTTGACAGCCGGGATCCCTCAAGGTAGCCTGTTCTATGCCTTGGGACCATTTGAGGTTCATGAGAAGCCTGGGTCAAAGGCACCCACTCTACAGGCAAGATAAAAAAAAAGACCACCAGCCTACCTACTGTCTCCACTAACTGTCCTAGGACTGGGTGATTGTCCCGGGGGACTCACCAGAGTAAGTCTCCCCCCACCCCTGCTCCTCCCCTTCCTAAAAATCTAATGCCATCTGTGTGCCAGAGACAAATATTCTCTTCCACAGAGGCATTCGGGCCTCACTCCCACTTCGTAAAGATCATGGCTGGGGCCAGAGAGTTGCCTCACTAGTTAAAGCATTTGTACAAGTCTCCCAGGGGGTCCTAGCACTCACATCAGGCAGCTCACTACTCCCTGGAGCTCTTTTGTTTGAGGGTTGTTTGTTTGTTTGTTTGTTTGTTTGTTTTGAGACAGGGTTTCTCTCTGGAGCCTTGGCTGTCCTAGACTCAATTTGTAGACCAGGCTGACCTCAAATTCACAGAGATCCACTTGCCTGCCTCTGCCTCCTGAGTGCTGGGATCATGGCATGTGCCACCACACCCTGGCCCCTCCTGGAACTCTTGCTCCAGGCAATCTACTGCCTTTATTTGGTTCCCAAGGGCACCTGCCCTTATACATTTTCACACAGAGAGATGCACAAATGTACATATACTTTTAAAATAATAAAGATAAATCTTTTTAAAAGTTTATTTCTCTTTCTTTTACTTGCATTGATGTTTTGGTTGCACCTATGTCTATGTAAGAGTGTCAGATTTTAGGGTTACAGACAATTGTGAGCTGCCATGTAGGTGCTAGGATTTGAACCCCAGTCCTCAGGAATAGCAGTCAGTGCCCCTAACCACTGAGCCATATCTCTAGCCCCAAAGATAAATCTTTTAAAAAGGAAAAAGAAAAGGTAGTAGCCAGGTCCCTGTGCTGGAACCTCCTATCCTTGGTAGCCAGGGCCTGCCCTACCACATCCCTTTGAATCACAAGGCAACATCATGAAGAGACAGAAACAGTGGTGGAGCCATGACAGTGTTCTACAGAAGTTGGCACAGAGTACCAGAAAGTCCCGTTCTTTGCCCCGTACCTACCCATTCACCAGAATGTTCTGGGCTGGGAGCCCTACTACCTTGCTGCATGTCTGGGGAGTATCTCACAGCCTCCCAGAAATCCTTTCCTATTGAGGTCTTCCTGTTGGTCTCAGCTCTTTGACATCCAGGACACTGATGCAAATAACTGTCCCTTTAGTCTGCTCTTTGGCTCAAGTCCAAACTCAGTGAGAGAAAGCAGAATGTTCCAGGCTTTTCTAGGGTGCCTATCAAAGCTGCTGGCCATTGTCCACTTGTTCTGTCCACTCCGGTGGTTTGGGAAGGGAAACTAACCAGAGGGAGCCTCTGCGAATGACATTTGTGTATCAGTGATATAGCATCACATACAATTATCAAGAAGAAAAGTCTGAGCTTGGCACCGGTGGCACACGCCTTTAATCCCAGCACTTGGGAGGCAGAGGCAGGCGGATCTCTGTGAGTTCGAGGCCAGCCCAGTCTACAGAGCAAGTTTCAATACAGTCAGGACAAAGAAACTCTGTTTTGAAAAACTGAAGGGAAAAAAAAATATTATGTCTAGACGATGTCTTCCTGTCACTACATATACCCATTCCTCGGGGCTAGAAGCAAAGTTTACTTAGCTTCCAAACAGGTCTCTAAAATGTCTGTTTCTTCAGTTCTCAGGCCAGTGGCCATGATTGTTCCCTCACTCAGATGCCCTTCCCTCTTATCCCTTAGGATCTCTCAGCCCAGTTCCCCCCCCTCCCACCCCCCACCCCCACCTCCGAGGAACTTTTGCCTCTCTCTCTCTTCACCTGGGCTTTCCTATAGCGTGCTGAAGCTGCCTTGCCTGCTGGAAGTGAGCTGAAGTTCCCTGGGCACAGCTCACAAGCTCTACTTGGAAGCCGGTGTTTTACATTGTTTCCCCCAAAGTGTGTGTGTGTGTGTGTGTGTGTGTGTGTGTGTGTGTGTGTGTGTCCTCAAGGGCATGCCCACAAACCTTGAGGGTTAGAACATCACCAAATTAATTTAGTGGGACACAATCCAGCCCCCTTATTAGTCACCAGAGGTCCCTGACTTGCTCTTTCAGAGTTCTTTTGATTTATTTATCTTTTAAGAGGCGTCTCATGTAGTCCAGACTGGCTTTGAACTTGCTATGTACCCAGACAGGACCTTGAACTTCCAATTCTCCTGCTTCTGCCTCTGGAGTACTGGGATTACAGCTATGCTGGAACACAGGGCTTTGCTTCATGCATGCTAAGCAAAGAACATCTGAGCCACATCCCCAGCCTCGTCCTCCCGCAGCCATCTTCAGCTGTCTCTCCTGACACCCACAGTTCCCCTGTTGCTGCTTTATCTCAGCCTTGCTTCTGGAAAACTCAAACTAAGACAGTATGATTGCTCCCTCCGTCTGGCTAGCAGTTGCTGAGACCATCACCTTAGTTGGGATCCACTGCAGCCGATGCAGCGTCACGAAGCTCAGGGAGCTCTGGGCTCTTGTACTTCACCACGGAGAATTCTCTTCCTGTGACTGGTTCCCTTGGCAAGTTTTTCTTCACACCTTCACTGCAATTGGCTGCATGCAAATTAGCTAAGCCAAATATGTCTATCCTAGTTATGATTCACACACCAACCACTAACCCTGCTGGCTATATGATTGCTTTGGATATGCAAATTAGGCAACACTAATTTCTTGATGCTGATAAGATGCTGGACTCTGGCTGCCCTCCTGCATGGTGCTGATAAGGCACAGAAACCAGAACCCAATTCATCTGCTCACATAGTGACCATCCCGGCACACCAAAGAGCCATACACACCAGCTAAGAAACTGTGACAGTCAAGGCTGTCTGGGGGTCTGGTTAGGTATTTCTTGCTTTTCTATCAGTTGGTTAGGTGTCACATCATGCCTAGGTCACACAGAAGGACCCTACTGAATAAGAGGCCTTGTTCCAATGGCTCACCACGACCTCCCTAGTATGCCATGTGATACACTCACAGAATGCCTCCTCCTACCTCAGTGCCTTTGTGGCAAGCCTTCAAACTGATAAAATAGGAAATGTCACCGTCATCTTTGTCACATCTTTTCTATTTAACTCCTGAGGGTTCAGAAATTGCCTCGGGCCCACTGCTCAATAGGTCTAGAGCTACATACAGCCTGGCCTTGCTGCATGGATGTCACATACATATACCTTTGGGGTTCAGGATATATACCACCACCTTTAAATAGGACTGCAAGAAAGCAGACTATACCACCCCCAAAGCATCCCCCTTTGGAATATCGATTGTTTTGTGCTTAGTTATTTTGAGAAACTGCAAATACAGAAATAGCTCTGTAAAGCAAATTTCATTAGTGAAAGTGCCTGCATCAGAAACAGAAAAAAAGCTGCCGACCTCTCAAGACCTGGGAGCCTCGGATCTGTAGACCAAGACAACCTGTGAAAGGGGTCACTGCCGATTGTCCCAGCTACTCAGGTGAGTGGAGTACTTGAGCCAATAGGAAGAGGTGTGTGTGTGTGTGTGTGTGTGTGTGTGTGTGTGTGTGTATGTTTGTGTGTACAAGCATGCATTCTCAGAAGAGGCCTTTGATGCCCTGGAAATGGAGTTCCAGGTGGTTGTAAACTAAATTATGTGGGTGCTTAGACTCCAACTTGGGTCCTCTGCAAGAAAAATGCCCACTCAACCCCCGGGGCCATCTCTCTGGCTTTTTTTTTTTTAATTGTACTTAAAACCTTTATTCTTTGTACATGTCCTGCCTCATCTTCCTCTAATTCGTTTCTACCACTTCTAGAAGTCGTAGGCTACTATTCCTTTCCTGTGGCTGAGGGGCACTGAATGAGGTTTCCATCATCTGGCCTTTGACGCTTGTGTTTTGTGGGGGGGCTTGTGTGTATACTTCCAGTAATTAAGATGGGTTTCATCAGTTAATCACTTTTATATCCGTTTAACGCACAGTCCAGTCAAAAGCCCCAAGGAAAGAAGTAAGGAGTTCCCATGCTTCCCCAGAAGCCCCACCGCATCTTGCTGGGACTACATTCCCGGGTGGCAGTGTTTGGGGGTCAGCCTTGGCCTTGGCCCCTCTGCCCAGGATCATAAGGGAATAGGTTCTGCAAGCTCCATCTCACCTCTGCTCCGGCGTGTTCGCAGCTGAGGCTTTTTCTTAGCTCCTGGCCTTGGCTTTCAGCAGCCCAGCTGCTTTGGATTAGGAGACTCGAGCTGGGGGGTGTGGGCAGGCGAGGTCCAGTTCACGCAGGAACCTCCCCAGTGGAGGAACGCAGGCCCTGACAGAGCTGCGCACAGAGCATTTCGATGCCTCAGATGGGTTTATTCAAAGTTCATAATTACCCTGAAATCTCTTAAAATGAAAACATGATTGAAGAATTAAACCTGGTAAACAAATTAGTCAGAAAGAAAAACCTCCGCATAGCAAATGACAAAATCCGAAGAGCCAAGCCAGCAAATGAATGGGCTTGTGCTATAATTGGCTGGCAGGGCTGCTGAGGACTCCCAGGTCCTGGCAGGAGAAAGACCGGGGAGCAGCCAGCTCCCTGGAGTAAGGGAAGGCCAGACCTGGGGTGTAGGGCCTCTGTGGTCAGTCAGGTAGCCGGCGCCTGGGGAGGGACATGGCTGAGGGCCCACAGTCGTCGTCCTCAGCTGGTGTGGGAGAGAGATGGAGCTACAGCTGGCTCCGCAGCTACCCATAGCCAGGTGCTGCGCGTTGCTGGCTCTGGCCAGCAGCAAGAGAGATGGCTGCGGGAGGCGGGACCTCTTAGTACCCCAGCTGGAGCTGTTGGTATTTCCTTCCCCACCCCCCCACCCCCCCCACACACACACACACTCACCTTCCCCAGCCTCCCATTCTCCCTCGTTCATCTCTCCTGAGGACCCCAGTCCTGATGCATGCTCACATTCTTCCTTCCTAGCCCCTCTCCCGCCCACCCCGCCCCCATTCATGCATCCTTCGAAACTGCTTCTCCACACTCAGGTTTTTGTTTTGTTTTGTTTTGTTTTGTTTTCCTCTGTCACTGGATGAGAACAGTGTTCTGGATCCCACTGCGGTGTAAGCACTCACTTTGATGTATGAGAATAAGATAACGAGAGATCCAAGGTATCAGATCAGATATTATGTTATATGAGGTTTATTAAATGAGCGGGGGGGGGGGGGAGAAGGAAAAAAGGGAGGGGTACCCCAGAGAGAGAGACAGAGACAGGAAAAGTAAGAAGAAGAGAGAGGAGAGAGAGAGGGGGGGGGGGCACGGGGACAGTTGTCCTTTTATATGGCCCAGGGCAGGGCCACGCCCCCGTGGCAGGTAAGCAATGACATCACAGGTAGGTGGACTAAAGCAGAGCCCTAACACTCGCTCCAAGCCACGCATAGGGCCACGTGCCTGTAACCCAGCATTTCCACCACTCTTCAAGGCCATCCTCGTCGCCGCCGGCTCAAGTTCCAGGCCAGCCCAAACCCCATGAGACTCCGCCTCAAGCAATCAAACAAACCAAAGCAACAACAACAACAACAAAAACCCAAAACACCCCAAACCAGAGAAGTGGGGTTGGAGAGAGAGAGCTGGCTTAGCACTGGCTGATCTGACTTTGGACCCCGGCACCAGCTCATTGGCTCTCCTCTGGCTTCCTCGGTTATCTGTACTTGCTGTGCATATATTCACACAGATATACAGAGACACATAGGTCATAAAAATTTTAAATAAGTTAAAAAAAAAAAAGCTTAGACGCACTCACTGCTCAAACTCAGATAGACCCCTTGGTTCAGGCCTCGTGTTGAAAGGCCGGATGT
The DNA here is from genome assembly GCF_964271855.1 of Acomys minous. Taxonomy (NCBI): domain Eukaryota; kingdom Metazoa; phylum Chordata; class Mammalia; order Rodentia; family Muridae; genus Acomys; species Acomys minous. The sequence continues at coordinate 111,519,581 of NC_140488.1, read as the reverse complement.
CAGGGGCTGGAATCTTCCAGAGGCCTCTACACTCTAGTCAGCTAGGCCTTGCTGCCTGTCCCTGGGACCTTAGCTAGAGCTGTTGGTCAGAAAGTGTTGCGCGACCTCCCCCATGTAGCTTGGCTTTTCTCCCAATAGGGCAGCCTGGAGACCCCCCGGGGGTTCCTAACTGCGCCCCAGCTCTCTTAACATGATCAGATCACATCCTAGTGACAAACCCAGCTCCACCCCCCAGTGTCCAGGGGAGGCTGAGAATGGTGGCTTCAAGGTTCTGTGTCCATGTTAAGATCTGGAAGGCGCGCAACATTGGTGCGAAGCAGGCTATTTGCATCTGATGCCCCCAGCAGCGAATAAGAGAGGGTGTAGCCTTTGCCATTAATCTTGGAGTAGCAGATTTGGGTCATAACTCTGGGACAGTTATCCCTACGTGAGACACCTTTGCCTGCCTTCATCTGGGAGTGGGGGTGGGGGTGGGGGGGGGGACTGCCTTGGTAAAAGATGCAGATATTCTAAAGGGATATTATGCATGCCCCCTTCCTTTGGCTAGCAGACTATTGAGACAATGGCTCTTAAGAAATGGAAAGTTTCCTCCCAGGAATCTCATGCTGGGAGAAGGAAAAGGCTGAAGCCTGGTGCCAGCCAGAGGAGGACCTTGTCTCCTGGAAAGAAATTTCACAGCTTTCTGACAACTTGTCAGACCACCTTGTTGGAGAGACTGAAGGGGAGTGGGGGCAGGAGTTGAGCTGGACCAGGGCTGCTTTAAGGACATCATGTCAAACTTCAGCCTCACATCAGGACCACCTTGTTCCTCTTCTCAAGATGACTGACTACATAAAAGATACCACCTTTTGGTGTTTTTTTTTTCTTTTTTTTTTTTTGTGTGTGTGTTTTTTTTCAAGACAGGGTTTCTCTGTGTAGCCCTGGCTGTCCTGGAACTCTCTCTTGTAGACCAGGGTGGCCTTGAACCCAGACATCTGCCTGCCTCTGTCATTACGGCAGGCTTGTTGTTTTTCTTTCATAGCTATTCTTAGCTCTTTGATTGTCCTATTGAGAGTGGATGGCTGAGTCTAACTCCATAGACAGCTAGGGCCTGGGCTCTGTCCCTAACACCTTTGGTAACAAGGAAACATATGGCTATCTGTAAACACATGCAAAGGACAGAAGACAGTGTTATGTGTTCTCTGTCATTCTCTGCATTGCTTTGATGTAGGATCTCTACTGGACCCGGGGTTCCCATTTTCCCTGCCAGGCTAGAAGCCAGCCAGTCCCAGTGAGCCTCCTGCTTCTCTATACCTGTTCAGAGCTGGGGTTACAAGCCTATGTGGATTGTTAACATGCAACAACTTCTTGCCTACTTGTGGGAATCTAAAAGTCCAGTCCTTGGGATTTTTAGGAAACTCTGTAACCACTGATCCACCTCTTCAGCCCGCCCCTCCACCTTTTTTTGTTTGTTTGTTTTTCGAGACAGGGTCTCTCTGGGTAGCCTTGGCTGCCCTGCACTCGCTTTGTAGACCAGGCTGGCCTCCAACTCACAGCGATCCGTCTGCCTCCGCCTCCCGAGTGCTGGGGTTAAAGGCGTGCACCACCACGCCTGGCTCTGCCTTGTTTTTAGAAGCAGGGTCTCACTAGATCTAGAGTGCACTGCCTAGACCAGGGAGTCCCATGCGCTCAACCCCCAACCTTCAGCTAGGACAGACACGCAGGCCAGAAGACCCAGTTTTTACCTGGGTGCTGAGGAGACGAACTCAGGCCCTTATGCTTGTGTGACAGGCACTTTTCTGGCTGAGCCCCCAGAATGTTTATTTCAAAAAATTTACTGCTGAGGCCTGGCAGATAGCTCAGTAGGTCAAAGTATATTTGAAGCAAGTCCGGGGATCTGTGTTTGATCATCAGAACCCATGTGCCTTTCCCCCAAGAGCATTAATAATTATATTTTAATTGATGTTCGAGTTGATAATTTGAGTTTCATTTTAAAATTTGTCTTAGGACAGAATCTGCAGGGATTTCTGAAGCAGCTGTAAACATATTTTTCTCCCTTTTCTAATATATATATATATATATATATATATATATATATATATATATGTGAAATGGTGTTTTGGCATCAACCATTCAGGCCAAATTTAATTCTTTATGTAAAAAGAAATAGCACATCCATCTCACTAGTATAATTTGCTCCCAAGGAATTGTTTTTAAAATAACTTGTCTATTATTTATCGGTAAATGTCTGGTGTGTGTGCCTATTTTATATACCTATATACCCAAGGCCACTTAACAATTTCTCAGGCAAAATGGTGTCGTGAGTAGACAAAGCTTGAGCAGCCCTGTTCCGGCCAGTACGGGAGGGGTTTCTGCTGCATGACGACGAAGAACGTGCTACAGGTGGAGGAAATCGCTGCACTATGATGGGCAGAAGAAGAAGAGAGAACGGGCAACGCGGTCCAGTGACCCCCAAGTCCATCTTGGAGTTGAGTTATTGGCGTGAGCCTTCACTATAAACAGAGAGGAATTAGAATATGGATCTTGAGATCGAGTCAGCAAACAGCCTCTGGCCTGCCGTCTCCGTCTCCGTCTCCCTCCAGCTTCCTTCCTGAGCACCAATGCAGGCCTCAGTCCAGATAGAGCTCACACCTTCCCTGGATTACGTAGCTTCTCGGCTTCGTCAAGCTTTCTTTCCTGGTCTACAGGGCTCTGGGAATTGCCCTTCTCTCTGTTCCCCCGCCAAATTCCCACTCAAATATCTCTTCAGAAAGCCTTCTGGCTCCTCCGATCCTGGGAAGCCCTGTGCTCCCTCCACCTGTCACCTCAGTGTTTTGTGTTGTCCTTGTTTTGTGTCCTATTTTTAACAAAACACACACACATGCGCATACCACACATGGACATGCACACACACACACAGAGCTCCTCAAATGAATAGGATGCTGTATGCCTAGCAACCAGGACACACAACACTCAGCAGATATGAGAAATTCAATATTAGTAGCCGGGCACTTAGGAGGCAGAGGCAGGAGGAGCTCTGTGAGTTCGAGGCCAGCCTGGTTGACAAAGTGAGTCCAAGACAGCCAGGGCTACACAGAGAAACTCTTGTCTTGAAAACTAAAACAAAAACAAAGAAAGAAACGCAATATACTCAACGTTAGAATCTTATATAGCTTTCCTTCCTTTGCATGAGAATTCGGGACCATCCATATTGGAAATCCCTGTGCCCCGCTGGCCATGGTGTCACATGACTGTACTAGCACTCAGAAGGTGGAAGCTGGAAAAGCTGACTTGGAGGCCAGTCTGGGATTCACAGTAAGATCCTACCTAAAAAAAAAACAAAAAACAAAAAACAAAAAACCAACAAAAACAAAAAACAGAGGCTAGAGAGCTGGCTCGGTGGCAAAGAGCAGTACTGTTCTCCCAGAGGACCACAGGTGTTTGCTTCTCAGCCTTTGCTCCAAATGTCACCTTCAAGAGGTGATCACCCTGTTCAATACAGTCACCACCCTAGCAGCTCACTGTCCCCTTCCCTTTCTGTCCTTTTATGGTTTTTTTTTCCCCATAGCACTTCCTCATTATTTGTTAGTTTGTCTACCGTGTGGGTGGGTGGGCCCCTACAATGCAAGTTGCACCAGAGGTGGCAGTTTTGGGTCCCACTACTGGAGAAGGAGCCACTCCCTGAAGCCTTGCCAAGGTAAAAGCTTTGTAGTTGCTAAGAAGGTACGGTGTGTCTGTCATTCCAGCATTCAGGAGGGAGAATCAAAAGTTCGAGTCTAGCCGGGCGGGCATGGTGGCAAATGCCTTTAATCCCAACACTCAGGAGGCACAGGCAGACGGATTGTTGTGAGTTCGAGGCCAGCCTGGTCTACAAAGCGAGTCCAGGACAACCAAGGCTACACAGAGAAACCCTGCCTCGAAAAGAAAAAAAAAAGTTCGAGCCTAGTCTGGGCTACGTAGGAAATTTCGGACCAGCACAAGATACAGAGACCTAGTCTTTAAAAAAAAAAAAAAAGAAAAGAAAAAAGAAATGTTGGGGGGTGGGTGGGGTGGGAATGACACACCTTTAATCCCAGCATTTGGGAGGCAGAGGCGGGCAGATCTCTTGTGAGTTGGAGGTCAGGGCTACACAGAGAAACCCTGTGTATGTGGGCGGGGGAGGGGTGGCAGGGGAGGGGAGGCCCGGGTGAAAAAAAACAGTTGCCAGATGCCTCCACTTATCTGCCTCCCTGAACAGGTGGGGAGGAGGGGGGTCCCTCCTCACTAGCATTGCTCCCCCAAGTATTTCCTGTCTCTAACAGCTGCTTTCCCCTGGCAAGGGATGTGTCTCCATCAGGTGAACTATGGCCTTAAGCAGAAGGGACCAGGACCCATAAGCAGAGGAATGGAGCTCCGTAGTGTGTTAGGAGCAGAGAGGCTTCCTGGATGAGTGTGTCTAGACCACAATTCCCCTCTCACACGGGAGTGCCAAAGCACCGCCCCCTGAAGCCAGCACTCAGATCCTAAAAAAAAAAAAAAAATCCTATAGCTTCTTCAGGTAAGCCCTCACAGGAATTCTCACCCTTTAAATTTAAAAAAAAAAAAAAAAAAGGTGTGGGGGAGGAGCAGCAGAGATAATCCCAGCCTTCCCTGGGCCCAGGTCTGGGAGACTCCGCAGGATCTGCATCTAATTAGAGCCCAGGGGCAGGCAGCCAGCATTCCCTGGCCCATCCTTCCTTTACAAATAGATTGGGATTCGCCTTTTCTATTTTCATTTTTTCTTTCTTTCTTTCTTTCGTTTTTTTTTGGGGGGGGGGGTGGTTTGCTTGTTTGTGTTGTTTCGTTTCGTTTTGTTTTTCTAGAGAAGCTCATGCCGATCCTGTTGGGTTTCACCAGCCTGGCCTGTAATGCTGTAATGCACGGTGCACCAGCCTTGCTAACCAAGCTGGTTCAGTAAACAAATGGGTCCCTGCCACGAGCAAGGCTTGCCTTGCTGGCCTGGCTGGGGACCTAACCGGAAGGAGCGGCACGGACTCCAGGGTGGTGGTGGTGGTTGGGGAAGGGGGGCAGCGTTGAAGGGATGCTGGCACATCAAAGTGGTCCCCTCAGGCCAAGCCCATGGAAAGTGCTTTGATCTCCTCATTACTGCTATTCATCTTGGGGTCCAGCCTGAGACAAAAGGAGTACCCTGTAGGGGCAGCCTCGGAGGGCAAGCCCTGCTCTCAGCTCTGGCTTTTCTCTGTGGGCTATAGGGACCTCAGGCAACTGAGGCAGGCAGGAGGTCCCTTGCGCCCCACCCGGGTCCTGGCTCACCAAGACCCAGTGAACTGCCAGTAAAGAGAGGACAGAATCTTCTGGAGTGAGAGCTGGCCAATGAAGTGATGCTTAGACCTGAAGCTGCAGCCAGACGCAGGGGTGTGTGTGTGGGGGGTGTGGGTAGGGATGCCCTTAGTGACCTTCAGCCGTCAGCTCTTACCAGCTCCTTAGGAAGAATAGCGCTTGTTTTGCGCTTGCCACGGTGCTCTCCACTTCCGCGTGTTAACCATAGCTTTACTCTCATACGACCGGTTTACAGACATGGAGACGGTATGAAGTACTTCGCCGCTCAAAAATGGTGGGCTGGCAGGCTTCTGTTCCTTCTCACTTTCTCCCGTTCTCTCAATCCCGTCACCCAGCCAGAGCGAGAGCCAACTGCTGCTCTTTCCGTTCCTCTACTCGGCTGCAGGCTCCCTTGGCTTCCCGAGAGATCAAAGTTCTGAGAGGTGTGGAGGGGAAATTGTTTGGGGGAGCAGAGGGGCAAAGGTGTGGAAATAAAGGCCACTGGAGTCTTCTAGCTGAAGAGGGTTTGACAAACTGTTCTGCCCGGACAGGCCGGCTCTGGGTCTTAGGACTCTAGTGTTCATGCCCCCGACCCCAAGACTTTCCACACACCCATGGGATGGGTGGAGAGTGAGGAAACCTTCTTTAAAAAAAAAAGGACATTTCTGTCAAGGCAGCAGTCAGTCCCAGTGCTGACCACAGTCCCCTGGAATACTGGGTGCAGGAACTGAAAGACCTGGGGTGTTGGGGGAGGAGGATGCCGGGGGGGGGGCGGGGGGGAGGGCAGAGGCCAAAGAAGGGGTGTGCAGAAGGCAGGCCGGTACTTAGGGGAGGCCCTGCCCCCACCCCCACCGGTTGGGGGAGGGAGACCCTGACCACATCAGGAGTGTGCGGTGAGGAAATGAGGCCTCCTCAAGAATGAGCTGCAAATGAGAACCGTCTGGAGTCTCCGGATCCCCAAGGAACACAGGGAAAGAATCCGGTGACCATGGCCTCCATGGGAGCCTTATCATCAGTTAACCAGCTAGGAGGGTCTGCTTTCCATCTCCGTAGCCTGGCAGCCCGGGGGCACGGAGCTCTGGGAGGGGGGCTACTTCCCAGGAGGTCCGTGATCTGAGAGGGGAGTCCAGGACAGACAGGGGCTGCCCCAAACCTGCCATGCCCTGGGGAACGTCCCTGTGGCGAGGGGGCTGATGGGATTTTTCTCAAGGGTCCCAGAAAAGCCATTGTTCTTCTGTCCTGGGCTTGCTCTGCTCAGGGAGTTGGGGCGGGGCGGGGGGGATGGGGGGATGGGGTAGGGGTGCGGGGGTGGGGTGGGGAGGGGGGCACTGCAAGCCTCCTGGACAGATTAGGGGACAGGACCCACTCCCCTAACTCGGTCTCAGTGGAGTGAAATCAGGAATGGAAACCTCCAAGGGAGTGAAAACTGGGCGCGGGGGGGGGGGCTCGGCTCAGTTCTCCCCTCAAAATGTAGGAAGACTAGAAGGGAATCCAGTCGGGCAGAGAGGCCTGAGAGGGGATGAGGACCCCAGGTGTTAGGCTTCAGAATCTCCTGGTGACCTTTAGGATAATTAATGTGCCTCCTCCAGCTGCAGCTACCCCCTCCCAGGTCAGATTTCAGGGGGAACAAGTGCTCCGAGTGCTAGCCTGGCCTTATGCTGCAGCTGAGCCTCCTGCAAAGCAGATCGCCCATTTCAGCCTCTCAGAGGCATCCACTCCCTTGCCTCCCGCACCTTCTCCTCATCCTCTGAATGATTCCGGGCTTCCCTCTAAGTGAATCCCAGTGGAGATTTTCAGAAGGCCTCTTTCAGGAATACCCTCTTTCTGGACAGAGCACATGATGTCAGGGCTGGATAAGTAAGGCGGAGTATTACATGGACCCTTAAGGCCAGCCGTGGCCTGCCAAAGCACACAATCTCTTGGGCCTCGCCTCTTTCAAAGGGATGTGAGGTACACTAGTGACCAGAAGAGGAATCTCTGACAAAATTCAACCGTCAGGAGGGAGGCACGCGCCTTCCTTCCTTTCTTCCTTCCCTCTCCTGGGGGCAGCTCTGAAGAGACTTGGACACTGAAGACTAGAAGAGAAAGGAGTTAGCATTTTAGGACAGGTGCTAATCACAGACCTCATTGCAGAGGTATATCCAAGCTGTGAGTCCAGAGGTGGGCGGTCGGAGGCTAGGAACTTGGCTGGCTAAAAGTCTAAAACTTTTCCTCAAGGTCCCAAGATGGCCGCTGGAGCGCTGGAGTACTAAGGCTGATCCAAGTAGGACAGGTTTAGAAGAAAGGAAAGTGAACGAGCCCCCTTGGAGACTTGCCTTTCTCCAGCATTGGCCTCAGGAGGGACCGGGAATGTCTCAACATGATGCTTGCCACCAGTGTTCAGAGCTTCTGCGACAGCGTTGTTAGAATGTTAAAAGACCTCCATACTGATGACAAATGCCTCCTTTCTCCAAGGCTCACCCCCCAATGGACTTCCCTGATCCCTCTTCAGGGTTCCTCACAGCCTAGCAACAACAAAAAAAAAGGCTAATGCCTAGTGATTGGCCACAGCATTGGGTAGGCATTGGCTCGCATTGGCCAGTGCTGAAACTACCTGGCAAAATATTTTAGAACAGCTACCTTAGGCCGGTTCGAATCCAAATAAAGGCCCTAGCAGTTGTCCAGGGAGAAGAAAAAGGAACTGTCTACTCACAGGGAGAGAATGGTTCTACTGCACAAGGCTGGTCCGTCCCCTGGGATCAAAATGATCTAGCCAAGTATTGTGGTGCCCACCGCAATCCCAGCCCTAAAGAGGCTAAGGGCTTGAGCTCTAGGCCAACATGATCTAGATTAATGAGAATTTTACTTTAAAAAGGGGGTGGGGGCAGCTGGAGAGATGGCTAAGCAGTTAAGAGCACTGGCTACTCTTCCGGAGGACCCAGGTTTGATTCCTAGCATCCACTTACAACTGTCTGTAACTCCAGTTCCAAGGGATCCAGCACCCTCATAAGACATACATGAAGGCAAAACAACAATGTACATAAAAATTATACACACACACACACACACACACACACACACACACACACACATATATATATATATATATATATATATATATATATAGAGAGAGAGAGAGAGAGAGAGAGAGAACACCTTACAACTGGGCAGTCTGGTCATAACAGTGCCTATGGAACAAGAGTCCCCAAAACCAAAGAGACATCAATTTGGGGCCTATGTCCTTCTTTTGGGCATACTTTGGGACCCCGAGATCTCAGAATTTCCTCTCAGACAGACCTCAGCCCACTCCTGGTGCCTGTCTAAGCCTCTGCCCCACCTCCCTATCTAGCCCTTTCCTGCTGCTGTAACAAAATACTTGAAATTGGATCATTGATAAGCCACGGTGTTCCTTCGTTTACTTCTAGATCTGTGGTTCTAGAAGCTGAGATGGCCACGAGCTAGACACTTGCTGACTTAAGATGTGGCGTGTACTAATTTAGTACACCTTCAAGATGGCATGGCATCTCTTGCTTACCCCAGGGAAAGGGCGAGTAGCTTCCCCACGCTTCTTTGAATTTGATTACATTTTATTAATATATTTATTTTATGGCTCTGACAAAGAGCGTGTGCATGTAGAGATCAGAGGACACCGTGTGGGTCTGTCCTTTCACCAAGTAGGTCTGAGGAATCAAGCTCCGACCGTCAGGCTCTGCGGCAGACGCCTTGACCCCTTGCCAGCCCTGCCTCCCATGCTGCTTTTATAAGAGTACAAATCCCATTCCTGAGCAATCTCTACCCTCGTGATGTAAACACCTGCAGCCCTCGCCTCCTAATGTTAACACAGGGGCAGAGAAACGTCAACATAATCATTTGGAAGGAAGGTCAGAGTGGTGGCCCTGAGGTGACTGTCCGCAGGACGAGGGCCAGCTGGGGGTAGGGCAGAGAGCAGATTGAGACTGGGGGTACACATGTTAGCGCATAAAGCGGCTCTCAGAGGGACAGAGAAAATGGGAGCCTGCTCTCTAGTACACTCCTCTGCTTTCAGATTGAACAAACTCTGGGGGATTAAAAAAAAAAATTCTAAATTCATACCTGGCCTTCCCTATAACTGGGAAGGCATGCTCATGGGCATATTCTAAGGAACGGCTCGAGTGTTCCATTTTCATTGTTAAATATTTACAGATATGGTGTGTGGGCCTCCGTGTGTACACTTGTCCCAGATTCCCATAAAGTGAGGGGCGATCAATAGTACGCTTGGGCTCTGTCTCTTTGAGGAGAGGATTATCAGAGCAGAGCACACCAGGATAGAGGCAGCCAGCCGGAAGTCCCAGGAGGTAAGCCTGGGCAACTCCAAACAATGGCCCAGCTCACTCTGTCCAGGCTGTACCTCCTTGCCTGCTGTAGATGCCCTGGGCTCCTCCCAATAGTAAGAGACGAGAACGTGCCTTTTAAGAGTCAGGCTGTGTGGGCTGAAGAAATGGCTCAGTGGGTAAAGACCTTTGCTGCCAAGCCTGAAGATCCGGATTGGATCCCTGGGACACACACACACACACACACACACACACACACACACACACACACACACTCTAAATACAGTATTTTTTTTAAAAGTCAAGTTGCATGTTGAGAGAGTACCCTGCTGGTGACATTTATTGAGCATGTTACAGGTGGAGGGCACAGGCACTGTCAGAGCCACAGCTGCCACTCACAGTAGAAGGTTAGGTGGGGGGTGTACCACTTGTGAGTGCCCACCAGCAGGTCCACAGCTCAGCTACACTTGGGAGAGCGCTGCATGTGACACAAAGGCCCATTAGAGTGACAGCTACCATGGCAGGCAGATGGAAAGGAACAATTCCATCCACACAGGAAGCACCCATCCCCAGCCTGCAGACTGAGGGGAAATCAGGTGCTTCCGGAGCAGCCTCGGAGCCCACCCTTTCCTTTCAAGGCCTACTGCAAGGAGCTATTTCTTCCATTTTTCTGGGCTATGACTGACAAACACAGGCATGTGACAGTGGCTTGGATAGACGTGACATGTTCCTGGGGCTTACCCAGAGCCTGCCTGCAGTCTCCACTCCTCTGGGCTAAGCAAGTGAGACTGGTTCTGTGTCCTGCCATCTTGTAGTCACCACCTTCTCTGGAACCAGTTCTGCCTCCCTGCACATAGGGCCTGGCTGACACATGGCCCATACATAAAGTGTGCTCTCTGGCTCCTAGAGACTAAGAACCACTCCCCTAAAACTTTATGCTTAACACAGCACATTGAAACAGCTCGACATTTGTATTAGTCAGGGTTCTCTAAAGGAATGGAACTGATCCACTGAACATATATATATATATGTGTGTGTGTGTGTGTGTGTGTGTATGTATGTGTGTATATATATAAACAGGGTTTATAAGAGTGGCTGTGGCCAGGCATGGTGGCACAAGCCTCTAATCCCAGCACTCAGGAGGCAGAGGCAGGCCAATCTTTGTGAGTTCGAGGCCAGCCTGGTCTACAAAGGGAGTTCAGGACAATGAGGCTACACAGTGAAACCCTGCCTCAAAAACAAACAACGAACGAACAAACAAACAAACAAACAAACAAACATAAAGAGACAAAAAGAGTGGCTGTGACAAGCTGTTGTTCAGCTAGCCCTACAATGCCTGTCTCAAAAAAGCCAAGAACCCAGTAAGTGCTTAGCCGGTGAGCGGTGCTTAGCCGGTGAGCTTGGATGCTTCAGCTAGTCTTCTGTCTGTGTTGGAATCCCAAAGAAGAAGGTTCTAATACCCGTGAAGGAATCCCTCAGCAACTGGATACAGGCACTCTCTATGCAAAGTGCGGGGCAAGCAGGAAAGACTCCCAACACCCCTTCTTCTACATCCTTTAATGTGGGCTGCTGCCAGCAGGTGTGGCCCACACTTAAAGTGGGGTTTTTTCCCCACTTTTAATAATCCAATCAAAGAAGAAGTCCCCCCTCCCCCTGCCCCACCTCCAGGCATACCGGGCTGCTTTGATTAGTTGATGCTAGGTGTCCTCAAGTTGACAACATTCTTCAAACCACGCCCCTACTTTCTATGCACTTCTTAACAAATGCCTGTAGTAACGATTAATGGCACGCAACGTATGTGGTATAAAGTAGGTTTATTTGTGGGGAGAGGAAGGAGAGAGGACAGAGAGGGAGAGAGAGAGAGGAGGGTGTCCATGACAGAGAGACAGAGAAAGAGAGATCAAGAGACAGAGAGACTAAGAGAAACCGAGAGAGCTTGAGATGGTGGTGGGGTCCTTTATCAGGTGCGCATCTGGCAGTGTCGGCACACGATGACATCAGAGGTTGCTAGGACCCCGAAGGCAGGCTAGTGGGACCACCTGTATGCTAACAATGCCCATAGTGGTTCCTAGTATCATACAGGTAATGCGACTTAGTATTTTTTAACCACTTTTAATTCTTTAAAAAAAAACAAAAACAAAAAAACCCTCAGCCGGGCGTGGTGGCGCACGCCTTTAATCCCAGCACTCGGGAGGGCAGAGGCAGAGGGATCGCTGTGACTTCGAGGCCAGCCTGGTCTACAAAGTGAGTCCAGGACAGCCAAGGCTAACACAGAGAGACCCTGTCTCGAAAAAAACCAAAAAAACCCAAAAAAAAAACAAAAAAAACCCACCTCATTTTATTAACCTTTAAAAATACACGGATAGCTCAAGGAGGCAGAGACAGGCAGATCTCTGTGAGTTTGAGGCCAGCCTGGTTTACAAAGCAAGTCCAGGACAGGCAAAGATTCACAGAGAAACCTTGTCTCAAACAAACAAACAAACAAAAAAAAAACACCAAAAATCAAAACAAAACAAAAACCCACCAATAGAGTACTTGCCTAGAATGCCCTAGACCCTAGATTTCATTCTCAGCACCACAGGTTGAGGAACATTATAACTCCTTTTCATGGCTTTAAAGAAATAAGTCAGGGGGCCTGGAGAGATGGCTCAGTGGTTAAGAGCACTGGCTGCTCTTCCAGAGGTCCTGAGTTCAATTCCCAGCAACCACATGGTGGCTCACAGCCATCTATAATGTGATCTGATGCATACTGTATACATAATAAATAAATCTTTAAATCATTAGGATCTTTATCACTGTGATTAAACACCGTGAGCATACGTGACTTGGGGAGGAAAGAGTTTGCTTTGCTTTACACTTCCGCATGACCGTCCATCCCTGAGGGAAGGCAAGGCAAGAGTTCAAGGCAGGAACCTGGAGGCACAAACCGTGGAGGAATGCTACTTACCAGCTTCCTCTCCTAGCTTGCTCAGTGTGTGATAAAATCCAGGAGCACTTGCCCAGGGGTCAGGTGGTGGGCTGGGCCTTCCACATCAATCAGTAATCAACAAAATGCCCAGAGGCTTGCCCAGAGGGCAAGCTGAGGTTTCTCAGCTGAGGCTCCCCCTTCCCAAAGAGCTCTAGCTTACATGAAGTGTGTGTGTGTGTGTGTGTGTGTGTGTGTGTGTGTGTGTGTGTGTGTGTATGTGTGTGTATAATCACATATCACACATCGTATATATTATATATTATAAAGTCATTTGCTCTAGCTGTATAAATCATACATGTTACTTAGATGAAGAAATGAACTCTTTAAGGGGGTAAGTCCCAACGGAACGTTTAAGAGTTTTTGCAGAGGGGTGAACAGAGCTTCCTGGTGCTCATAAACCAAACTCAACTGTTACTTGGGATTCCATCCCCGGAAAGACAATAGCCAGGACTGGGGCAACATTGCCCTTATACCAGCTATGCACCCAACTCCTCCAGCCCTTTCCCCAGCTGTCCCAGTTTTCAAAAGCTGCGTGACAGCGTTTCCTGATGCTAAGTGGTAAGAACGCAGAATCAGTACAGTGACGGAGTCTAAAGATCAGAAATTCGGACAAAGGGCCAGAACAGACAGCTCAGAGGCTGGAGGATAGTGCTAGGTCACTGGTGGAGGCCACATTTATCTCCCCATGACTCCATGGACTGTTGGGGTAGGACTGTTTGGATTTGCTTACAGCCAAGGTCATACAGAACACCCCAGCCTCTCACCCATGGCTCCAGAAACAGACGCCATGGAAGAATCTCACTCACTGGCTGGCTCCCCGCGCTCAGCTTGCGTTCTTATACCTCCCATGAGCCCCAGCCCAGGGGTGGCACCGCCCACATTGGGCTGGGCCCTCCCCACACCAATCATAATCAAGAAAATGCCTACAGGCTTACCTACGGGCCAATCTGATGGAGGCATTTTCTCAACTAAGGGTCCTTTCCAAATGACTCTGACTTGTTGACAAAAACTAGCTGGCTCAGAGAGGGACTCACTCAATCTGCACCTTTCATATTTCATAAGCGAGTGCTGTAGGTTTCTTTTCTTTCTTTCTTTCTTCTTCTTCTTCTTCTTCTTCTTCTTCTTCTTCTTCTTCTTCTTCTTCTTCTTCTTCTTCTTCTTCTTCTTCTTCTTTTTTTTGAGATAGAATTTCTCTGTGTAGCCTTGGCTGTTTTTGGACTCATTTTGTGGACCAGGCTGGCCTCGAACTCACAGAGATCCGCCTGCCTCTGCCTCTCAAATGTTGGAATTTAAAGGCGTGAGCCACTGCCACCCGGCGAGTGCTGTAATTCTACAAGAGCTTTTACTTGAATAAAATGAAATCTTCCCATGCCCAATACCAGAGTACACTGCCCAGGACTTCTTTAATGTCTCTTTGCTCTGTTTTGTGAGTATGTTTTCTGGCAGCCATCTCAATTCAACAATGGAAGGAACTAGAAGATTGGAGAATTGGCAGAAAGATAAAGCCAGGAAATCTCATCATTTTCTGCCTCAGCACCGGAGCTCCTCTAGGGCTTCAAATCCCCGTGGACAGAGACAGAACAATTTCAGCTGGGCAGGAGGGGCACACTCCGGTAACTCGGGAGGTGGAGGCAGGCAGATCTCTTGAGTTTGAGGCCAGCCTGGTCTGCAAAGAGAGTTAGAGTCAGAGCTACCCAGAGAAACCCTGACTTGAAAAACCAAAACCAAACCAAACCAACAAACAGCAACAAAAACCTAAAATGCAGCCATCGGGCTCTTTCCCACGCTCCTCTGGCTTTGAGTGCCAGCCTGTGCAGCTGTGGATGATCTTCTGTAGTTATCGAGTCTTAAGTCTTCCATCACATGTGTAAACAGTTTTGTGGACTACACTCTGGCTGTTCCACACACCTATGCCTGGAGATAGTGTCTCGCACCTGGAGTCTCAGCTACTTAAGAGATTGAGATGGGAAGATAGCTTGGGGCCAGGAGTTTGGGGCCATTCTGGACAATAGTGTAAGACCTGTCTTTAAAAGAACAAAAAAACAAACAAAAACCCCACACATCACAAGAGAAGACCACTGAATACTGCAATATGGACCTGTAATTTTAGCACTAGGAAAGGGAAGGCAGGAGAGTCAGGACCAAGGCTAGCCTGGGTTCCATGGTGAAAAGCCATCTTTTGTTTTAGATTTCTTTCCCCCTCCAGGCTCCCGTGTTTGAACAATTAGTCTCCAGCTCATGACACTGTTCTGAGGCTGTGAAGCTTTTGGGAGGTAGAAACTAAGTGATGGCAAGGGATATGGGGGGATGGACATTGGGGATTTGTTTTCTCTTGTTTGGGTTTGGGGTTTTTTGAAAATTTTTTTTGTTTTTGTTTGTTGTTGTTTGTTTGTTTTTGTTTTTTAAGACAGGGTTTCTCTGTGTAGCCTTGGCTGTCCTGGACTCACTTTGTAGACCAGGCTGGCCTCAAAGTCACAGAGATCCGCCTGCCTCTGCCTCCCGAGTGCTGGGATTAAAGGTGTGCGCCAACAAGCCTGGCCTGAATTTTTGGTTTTTCAAGACAGGGTTTCTCTGTATAGCCCTGGCTGTCCTGGAATTGTAGACCAGGCTCGCCTCAAACTCAGAGATCCACCTGATTTTTTTTTAAGGATTATAGCCTCACTTCCAGATGGATCTCCCCTCAACACCCCCCCCCACCCCTCTGCTCTATCCTTTACTGAGTTGTGAAGAAATGAAAAGTCCCAGCTGCTTGTTCCTGCCACAATGGAGCCAAGCACTTACAATGCCTTCCCTACTGTGACAGGCAGACTGTCTCATTAACACCAGGAGCCAAAATAAACCTTTCCTCCCTGTGGTGGCTTGAAGAGATTTGCCCCTCCCCAAAGATTCATGTGTTTGAATGTTTGGCCAGAGCAAGTGGCAATATTGGAGGTGTGACCTTGTTGAAGGAAGTTTGTCACTGTGTAGGTGGACTTTAAGGCCCCCTAGGCTCAGGCTCTGCCCAGTGTGGAAGATAGTCTCCTTCTGGCTGCCTTTGGATTAAGATGTAGAACTCTCAGCTCCTGTAGCACCAAGTCTGCCTGGACACTGCCATGCTTCCCACCATGATGACAATGGACTGACCCTCTGACCTGTAAGCCAGCCTCAATTAACTGTTTGCCTTGATAAGAGCTGCCTTGGTCATGGTGTCTCTTCACAGCAATGAAACCCTAATTAAGACACTCTCTTAAATCGACTCTTACTGGTTATTTGGTCACAGCAACAAGGAAGTAATGACCCCACTAGCCAATCACTTACTGTGGGGGTGACAGAGAAGGACTTTGGAGGCTGGCTTATTAATGACTGTGGCTCATTCCGTGTCATCAATTGATCTGAAGGAAGCCAGTTTCCATGCTATGAGAGCTCGTGAATATCCCAATAGAAAGATCCGTGTGGTGAGAAACTGGTCTCTATTACAGACAATCTTGCAAGTCAGCCACCATCTTGGAAGTGGACCCTTCAACCCCAGTCAGGCTTTCAGGTGAGTCTACCCCCAGCCAGAACTCTGACTGTAGACTCATGAGAGACCTTGACCCCAAACCACACTGTGTGGCTCTTTGGAATCCCTGCCTCACAGAAACTGTGAGGTAATATAGACGCCATTGTTGCCATTAGTTTGTGTTCTAATTTGTTATGTGGTGACAGACAGCGAATACAGTACAGCACATCACACTCTTGCGAGCCGGCATCAGGGGCAGACAATCTGCTGTTGACACCCCCCACCCCCCAATCCCTGGGTGGGATAAGCAAAAACGCCACATCCACAAGCACGTTCTAGGCAGATGAAAGAGCCAAATATGAAAAACATACAGAGACACTGGGAGAGAAATGCAAAATGGCAAACACCACCATTCCCAAGGAGCAGGTTTTTAATCAGGAAATTCTTGAGCAAACTCCCAGTAAGATGAGGCACTTTGCGGCTGCTTCTGTCGCCAGCACACAGGGGCAGTGGTGACTCTGGAGTCCGGTGAAGGAGGTCAGGGCTTTGCATACCTCACCATGTTCACTGCCTCTCATTTTGAAGACAGGAATAAATAGGTTTAGAGGCAGAAACAGGAGTCTTGAGCTTAAGGAACAGTTTGGTTCTGTCCCAGCCGTGCCCACTGGAAGGAAAGAGAGGACCTTAGCCTGAAGAGGTGACATGAGAGGGGGCTCCTTCTACTTGTCACTGATGTCCTATGTATTTCAAAAAAATAATCACAACCTGCCTCGTCGATAATATGCTAGTACCTACAGTAAACAACACTGCCCATAGGTTCATTAGAAAAAACACAGAAAGCTGGGCGATGGTGGCGCACGCCTTTAATCCCAGCACCCAGGAGGCAGAGGCAGGTGGATCTCTGTGAGTTCGATCCCAGTCTGGTCTACAAAGTGAGTCCAGGACAGCCAAGGCTACACAGAGAGACCCTGCCTTGAAAAACCAAAAAATAAAATAAAGAAGGGGGCTGAAGAGGTGGCCCCTGTGGATAAGACACTTACTACACAAACATGAGGCTGGATCTCCAGAACTCATAGAAAACCTGAGTATGCTTGGAGGCATACTATAATCCCAGCGTTTGGAGACAGAGACAGGGGTCCCCAAAGTAAGCTGACTACTACACTAGTCAGAGTTGGCAAGCTCTGCCTCTGTGAGTGGAGAGGGAGGAAAGAGGTCAGCCTATGTCCACATGCATACGTCTACACCGTATGTGTCTATATACGTATGTATATTTGTGTGTATGTACATATTCATATATGTATATATTCACATACAAAAGAGCAATACAATTTTTGAGAAAAAAAAATGGAACGGCACAGACTAAGATTGTTGCTGCATATAGCACAGTTCCACCACCAACACCAACTGAAGGCAGCAACCTGGCTTCTTCACTCAGGGCTCACGATGGGTACCAAGTATCATGCTAGAATTCAGTCACACAAGTGAGGATGCAGGAGGGCACCTGTCAGAAAAGCTCTCTCGGGAAGTGCAACGTAGTGTTTTCTGCAGCGCCAGCAGACAGGAGCTGAAATGGCATCATCCTGTGATGTTGAGGACACGAAAGTTGAAGCCGAGATTTACACACTATGTATCAGGGCTTGGCTCCCATGTCAAACCAAAGGTAGTCTTGCCCAGGTTACTTGTTCTCACACGGCACCCCTAAACCGAGTGGACACTTTGGTGGCATTGAGTTTGTGTGCGCACATGCCACAGGCTGCGAGGACAACATACAGGGGTCAATTTTCTTCCACCAGTGACTGAACTCAGGTCATCAGGCTTCCAAACAAGAGCCATATTATTATTATTATTATTATTATTATTATTATTATTATTATTATTATTATTATTATTGGTTGTTTTTTTTTTTGAGACAGCCTTGGCTATCCTGAACTCACTCTGTAGACCAGGCTGGCCTCAAACTCACAGAGATCTGCCTGCCTCTGCTTCTCGAGTGCTGGGATTAAACGCGTGGCCACCATGCCCGGCTACATGAGCCATCTTAACAGCCCCCAAATGATGAGTTCATAGCACAATTTATGGTCATCTCTCACAATTGGCTGGCATTCATGCTAAGTCCCTTGTGTGGTTCTGTTTAGGTGTCCCTCTGGGGCTGTGTTTATCTGAAGGCTTAGTGGAAATCAACATCCAAGATAGAGCACCCCACAGGCTGTCAGTTCCTGCTGGCTGCTGGCTGGCAACTGAGCTTAAGCTGTTGACTTAGTGCAACGGTTTCCAACCTTCCTAATGCTGTGACCCTTTAATACAGTTCCTCATGTTGTGGTAACCCTCCCCCCCCAACCATAACATTATTTTCACTGCTACTTCCTAACTGAAATTTTGCGACTGTTATGAGTCGTAATGTAAATATCTGTGTTTTTCCAATGGGCTTGGGTGACCCCTGTGAAAGGGTCATTTCACACACCCCCAGGGGTCAGGACCCACAGGTTAAGAACCATTGACGTGGAGTCGGTGTCCATCAGTGTCCAGTTGTTACAGCAAAATAACAGGAAACAGCTTTGGAGAAAAAGATATTTCTTGAGGTAGTGGTAGTGGGCAGGGTAGGAACAGAGACAGAACAAGGGAACGAACTGCACACTAGGGACACAATCAATCCTTACACGGCATGGCCTCAGTGACCTTATTTCTTTTCTTTTCCTTTCTTTCTTTCTTTCTTTTTTTCTTTTTTTGTTTGTTTTTCAAAACAGGATCTCTCTGTGTATGTACCCTTGGCTGTCCTGGACTCACTTTGTAGATCAGGCTGGCCTCGAACTCACAGCGATCTGCCTACCTCTGCGTCCCAAGCACTGGGATTAAAGGCGTGCGCCACCACCGCCCAGCTGACCCAATTTCCGTTAACTAGGATCTATCTCCTACACTTTTCATTACCTCCTCATAGTTCATTCAATTACAAGTCAGTCAATGAACTCATCCAAGAAGTAGGTTATAGACTGCTCCTGACTCCATCATGTCCCAAGGTTACCTGTGAACACTGTTGCGTTGGGGACCAAGCTCTCAATACAATGAGTCTTCCAGGGACATTTGAGAGTTGAGCCATGAAAGAGTGGATTTGACTGCTGCATCTGTAGACTGGACTTCTTATAGCTTGGTAGCCAGCTTCCAAGAGGGACAGCCTCAAGAACAAGACCTCTAAAGTTGCCCCTAGGGAGGCAACCTAGGGAGAAGCTGCAAGGCTTTCTGTGAGCTTGCTCTGAAAATACACAGCATCACTTTCTACCCTGTTCAGTCAGAACCCTCCTAGAACCCCACCCAGATTCGAAGGGGTGAGGAAATGGTACTTTCTCCTCCACTGAGGGAGAAGCAGGACCAAGGCAGGTCTGATTGCAGTAATCTTGGTTTGTTTTCAATACAGGGTTTCTCTGTGTAGTCCTGGCTATCCTGGAACTCACTGTGTAGACCAAGCTGGCCTTGAATTCTGAGATCCACCTGCTTTTGCCTGGGGGGGGGGGCAGGGGGGCGGGGCTGGCATTAAAGGTGTCACCACCACTGCCCAGCATGTTTCCTTGTTCTTGTTGGAAAGTCTCTTATTCAAACCTGATGACTTGACTCTTAACACAGGCCCAAGAAAGGCAGGACTGCATCGGTGATCAGCCCAATTACACATTGTATGTATTCTGCAACACCATAGTTAGAGTCGCCAAATACCTATTTATCCCTCCATCTCCCCCAGAGGGCTTCCTACTTCTTGTTTGCTCTGGGGGCGCCCCTCTGCTGTTATTAGCCCTCACTCTGCTGTCAGGAACAGTTCAAAAGGCAGTTCTCTGTGCAGGCACCTGACTCCACCTTCCCAGCTCCCCGGCAAGCCACTGTGCCCTCTCTTCTGGCTAGGCCTTCACAATGTCCTGTAGGGCTGGCATGCAAGGCTGCCACATTTCATCAGTGAAATGACTTCAACCTGTCATTTTGGAGGAAGGAATAGAGGATGAGGAGGCAGAACATGAAGCTTGTCGGGAGAAATGTTTCTATTGCATGCGTGCCTTGAAAGGTGTGTTTTGTTTTGTTTTGTTTTGTTCTCCATCTCTCCTCTTGGAAGCTACCAGGATGTTCACCCAACCTGTCCTATGGTGTTTTTGTTGTTGTTGTTGTTTTGTTTTATGTTTTTTTGTTTTGTTTTGTTTTGTTTTTTTGGAGACAAGGTTTGTCTGTGTGTATCCTATGGGGTTTTTTTTTTTCTTATAAATGGTCCTTGAGCTTAAAATTTTAATTAATTTAAAAGCCACATCTATGAGGTTTTGAAGTTTAATGATTTAAATGGCAGCTCTGATAGTTTCACGGAATGAACTAGAGAGATTCTCCACAATGTGTTGAACAGTGGTCCAAAGTCATTTTGGCAGTCAACAAACACTGTCGAAGCCACCAATGTGTCAAAGGCATTCCACTAGCCCTTCAAAGTGGGCTGCAATAAAAGAACAAATGAAAGAACCTTCTAGGTGCCTCTGTGGTGAACTTGAAGGCCACCGTAAGACTACTCAGCTATGATCTGGTTGAGTGGGGCAATGGGAGGGAAGCGAGAAGAGGGAAAGAACAAACTGGTGCCTGTGGGACAAAGTGGAGTGATATGCTTAAAAAAAAAAAACCTGTATCTTAGCCACTGTCCTATCACTGTGAAGAGACTCCTGCGACCGCCGGAGAGATGGCTCAGCGGTTAAAAGCACTGACTGCCCTTCCAAAGGACCTGGGTTCAATTCCCAGCACCTACACGGCAGCTCACAACTGTCTGTAACTCCGAGATCTGATGCCCTCACCCAGACATACATACAGGCAAAACACCAATGTGACATACAATAAAAATAAATAAATTATTTTTAAAAAAGAGAGAGAGAGACTCCCGTGACCATAGCAACTGTTATAAGAGAAGGCATAGAATTGGGGACTTGCTTACAGTGTCAGAGGGTCGGTCCATTATCAAAATGATAGAAAGCAGACAGACATGGTGCTGGCAAGTAGCTGAGAGCTTTACATCCCGATCTGCAAGCAGCAGGTCGAGAAAGAGAGAGACACTGGGCCTAGCAGTGGGCTTTTGAAACCTCACGGCCCAACCGCAGTGACACACCTCTTCCAACAAGGCCACACCTTTTCAAACAGTTCAGCAACTGGGGACTAAGCATGCTTATATTCGACCCTAGAGGGGCCATATTCTCATTCAGACTTCCTCAGCCTGCATGGAAGATTCTGCAGAGCGACTCGTTAGAACACTAGGGCTCTGCACATATCTCATTCACTTTGCTGTAGGCCGTCTTCCTGATGTCCCAACCAATGTACCTGGTGAATGTGTTGATTTTCAAACACTTTTTTTTTTGTTCTCTGACTATATAAAATAAATTCATATGCCTGCTTCTATGGTGGAACATATCACTCAGGACAGCCAGGATCTGTGTTCCCAGGCCACGGGCACTCCCACTGGGCTCAGAATAAACCATCACTTACTCCCTTTGGAGTGAAGTGTTGTGTTTTGTATTGACAAAATGGACAGTGGGAAAAGTGTCTTGTAGAAAAAGACAGGGCTCACTCGAATGGAGAGTGCAGACAAGTGTTAGTGCTGACAAACAGCTGTACCAACAGGAATCTCAGGACTTATCCAGCCCCAGCTGTTAACCTCTGGAGGGTCAATGTCAGCTATAGAAAACCCAGACCTGACGCAGGGCTATGACTTTTGAGATTGGGTTTTCTCCAAATGTTGAGCGAGTATGATGTAATGCAGGCAGAGAACACTGTAATTAGTCAGACTTTCCAAGAGGCAGCATCTCCTCTTTTGATTTATTTTATTTTATTTATTTATTTTTTTTACTTTTCACTCCTGCCAAGGATTGAACCTAAGACCTCACAAATGCTGACCAAGCATTCTTCTACTGAGCAACATCCCTCTCTTTTCTTCTTTCATAGAATTCCAAGTCAGTTTTCCATGTCCCTGAGGGATCTTGGGAGATAAGTCTCTCCCGCCTCCGCAACAGAGACAGAGTCTCTTGTATGCCAGGCTGCTGCCTCTATCTCTCAAATGCTGGGATTGCATGTGTGCAGCACCAAGCCCGATTTATGAGATGCTAACTGAGGATCAAGCCCAGGGCTTTGTACCTTAACTACTAACTACTTGGGAGGTTGAAACAGAAGAATCAGAAATTCAGGATCATCGTTGCCTACATAGTGAGTTCCAGGCCAGCCTGAGTAAATATGACCCTTTCTCAAAAAAAAGGGGAGAAGGAACTACAGAAATTTAAGAGTGCTTACTGCTCTTGAAAGAGGGCCAGGGTTCAGTCCCCAGCACCCATATAGTGGCTTATGACTGCCTGTAATTCCAGATCTAAAAGAAGAAACACCTACATTTGGCCTCTGCAGGCTCCTGTACAAGCATGGTACACATAACCTCACACAAGGACACACTCATATCCATACAAAAATAATACCTAAATAAGTAAATAATATTTTTTAAATTGGCATAGGGCTCTTAGCTAGCTTTCTTTTACAAACCAGACTCTCCTGCCTAGGGATGGTACCACCTGTGCTGAGCTGAGCCCTCTTACATCCATTTACAATAGAGACACGCCCCCACAGACTTGCTCACAGGCTCAGGATTGGACAATTCCTCATTGAGATTTCCTTTGCAGAAACCTGGAAGCTGAGTCACGTCGACAGTTAAGGCTAACTAGGAGAGGTAGTGAGGATAAAAATGACCCCCAATGACAAAATGTCCCTAGTACCAAAGACAGGAATAACACACCTCCCACTTTCCTATTGAAATTGCAGGGTAACTTCTCTGAGTCTCAAAGCAAATTCTTTCAGAGGCTGGAGAGGTGGCCTGGTGGGTGAGAATGCTTGACTTGACTTGAAATCCCTCATACCTGTGGGAGACCAGGGGAGAGACCCACCAGCATGGCCGTACATGGCTGTCATCCCAGCACTTGGGAGCAGAGACAAGAGGCTCCCAGGAGCTCGATGGCCAGGCAGCCTAGCTGAAGCCCTGTCAGGTTCAGTGAGAGACTCTGTCTCAAGGAACTAAGACAGAGAGAGTAATAGGGGGAAACACTGAGCATCTTCCTTGGCCTCTACAATGCAGACCCATGGGTCCATGCACCACAGATGGACATACATGCACATATGTGAATACACCACACACACAAGCAAAAAAGCCTAAGGAAATTCTTCCCAAACGGCTGGCTTGTGTCTCTTTGTGCTCTGGAAAAAAATGTTTTATAACGCTAAACATTACACACACACACACACACACACACACACACACACACACACACGGGTCAGTGGGCATGATCAGAATGTGGAGAAAAGAGGAACGCATGTAGGGTGATGGCAAGCGGCCATTTTTCCCAGCCAGCCAGCTCTGTTGCTTTTGCTCTCCGTGTCTGTTCGTTTGCATAAAGGATCTGCTTTTCCAAATGTGATGTTTAAACTGCAACAGAGAGAAAGCAAAATAAACACAGAATGGTCGGCCGAGGGCCTGCACTTTCTAGGCCCCGGTTACAAAGTCAAATCAGCTTGCTCGTAGCCAGGGCTAGGAGGTTTGTTTTGGTGTGAAGTCAACCCACAGATTAACAATATTGGCGAGAATGGTATAGGAGAGGAAAATATTTTGGACAAGGCTGCCTATGTTTGTAGATACAGTCTCTCCCTCTGCGTAGTGGCCAAGGTTAAAGAGAAAGGGAGCGAGGAGGCAGAGCCTTGTCTCCTTCCTGGGAGCAGTCACCGTTGTCCCCTGCGTGAGGCCAAATCAAGCCATCTGGGATGGGTTGCACCTCACACTGTATGACGGAGTGAAAGGGAATGGGGAAAGCGCAGCCCAGATAGGATTTAAAACAACAATGAAAGAGAGGGCGCCTGGCCATTCCCTCCCCCCGACCCTTTCCTTCCAAGGCCCACATTGCGTTCAGAGAGTAATTTCCAAGCAGTAGCTATTTCCAGATTCTCAAGGGCTTGTCCAAGACTGGTATCAGACAAAATTATCCCAAATTGGAAATAGGCAAAGGAGATTATTGGATGTTCTTTGGGGGTGCTTCCACTTTTGATTGATTTCCCCGTGGCTAGCCTGTTTCACGGCCCCCTACCCCCACCCAACCAGGGCCAGAGGTTAAGTTTGAGAGTTTTTTGTTTTTGTTTTTGTTTTCATCTGCTGGTAGAAATGGAAATCATTTCTCCCCCAGCCATCTCGCTCTTCTAGGAAAGGATATAGAAATGCAGTTGCCATTCGCACCAGTTTCAACATCTTGTAGGTTTCTCCTCATGAATCAACGAGCGAAATCAAATCCTTGGCAGATGATTGCTTTATAGCCGAACAAGTTTTTTCATCCCTTTCGTGTGCATGCATGTATATGTGTGTGGATGTGTGCATGTCACAGCTTACCTTTGGAGGCCAGAGCAGTGTTCAGGTATTTGGTTCTTTTCCTGCCATGCTGTGAGTCCCAGGGATTGAACTCAGGTCCTTAGACTTGGCAATAGGCACTTTTATGCACTAAGGCATCTTGCTGGCCCAAGGTGTCCAGTTTGTTTTTTTTTTTTTTTTTTAAACCTCGTGAAGATTCTACTTTAACAAAGGAGCATTTTTGTTTGTTTGTTTTGTTTTTGTTTTTTGAGACAGGGTTTCTCTGTGTAGCCTTGTCTGTCCTCGACTTGCTTTGTAGACCAGGCTGGCCTCGATCTCACTGCAATCTGCCTGCCTCTGCCTCCCAATGTGTACCACCACCTCCTGGCTTCCCTCTGGCATCTCTGTCACCATGATGGAATCCTCAGACCCATGCCCCATAATCCTTGAGGTGAATCCCAGACACAGATTTACAGGCATTCCTGTGCGCCTGTCCCCCTTTTAAATGTATTTATTTATTCACTTTAAATCCTGATCGTAGCCCCCTCCCTTCATCTTCCCCCTAGTCCCCCTCCCCTATCCCCTCAGAAAAGGGGGGCCCCTCCAGCCCACTTCAGCACATCAAGTTGCATCAGGACCAAGCCCATCCTTTTCTGTGGCCTGCTTTTCAATCACTTCCCTCTGCTGGGGCTGCCTTGCCATTCCTGCCCCCTTTATGGAGAGTGGCTACAGATGAGCCCCTTGCCTGAGTCCTCACTCACCTATACACTCCACTGAACTGTGCTAAGTCTCTGAAGAACCATCGCAGGTAGCAAAAAGTGTCCAGGACACACAGCAGTCACAAACCGTCTTCTCTAGATCCTTGTGAGCTTGGGCACAAAAGATGAAATGTTCTACTAATTTTAGTTTCAATAACAAACAAACAAAAAAATCATCATCTTTTTTGGGGTGGGGATGAGGGTTGTTGTTTTGTAACCCAGACTGATCTCAAACTAGTGGCAATCCTCCTGCCTCAACCTCCCCAGTAAAGGGATTCCAGGTGTGTGTCACCTTAGCCAACTAGCCATCAGTTCATTAAGGACATCTTCAAATAGGAAGTCATTTCAGCATCACATGATCCACAGCATAATGGGTCAGCTGAAGATCTCTTTCCAATAACACTGAGTTTCTGGAGGTCTACTGTGGGTCTGAAGCTCTGTCTCAGAGCTATAGCTGCTTGCCCCTGGTCCCTCCTACCCTGAGAAGCAATGGTCTAAAACTAAGGGAAGAGCTTTGCCTTGTTTTTATTGTTGTTTTGTTTATTTTGTTTGGTTTTTTTTAACAGTTAAAAATTACATTTATGTTTCAATATTAAATATTAATAATCATCCAGCACATTCATTCGTTCATTCATTCATTCATGGGGGAGCAAGTGGGTATGTGGATGTGCACATGCCACAGCACACATGTTGAGGTCAGAGGAGAACCTTCAGGAGTTAGTTCTCTCTTTCCACCCTGTGGGCCCCAGGAGTTCAAGCTCTGGTCATCAGGCTTGGTGATGTGTACCATTACTCACTGAGCCATCTTGCTTGCCTAATGCCCTTTGAAAAGAACAGGGGGATAGCATTGGTCTACCGGGACCTATGATCAACATTGAAGACTTCACTCCCACAAGGCATGAACTCACATGTTGGGATAAAAATCAGGGACAGCCAAATCCTGAGCCTGTAGAGGGCCAGAAGTCCCTAGTCCCCTATACATACCTTCCTCACTCCTCACAAGCAGCCCGTGCTGAGAGAAGCTCTTGCCATCTCTGATTACCAAGAAGGAAAGGCCGACCCAGGAAGAGAAACTGGCCCAGCCCCGAGCTTTCAGCTTTGCTAATTCTGCAGGCTCCACTCTGACTACACTACCCCATGATTTCCTTCCTCCTCCACAAGCCTGCAGACTGTGCAGACTCAGGAAGGGAAAGGGGATCACTTCTCTCCTTACCACAGGCCCCCAATTCTGTGTAGTTCCTGAACAATCCTTTTGTTGGGTCCCACTGAAGCTGACAGAGGGAGAAAGGAAGACAAAAAAAGGTGGGGCTTTTCAGGGTCCTCAAGAAATCGCCAGCAGTCATCAAGGATGTTATAGCCACCAAGGGAAGCTGTTGTGTGCACTCACCTCAAATTCACTGATGCCTGTAAGGCCTTGCTTTTAGGAGGCCCTCTGGTCTTCTGGACAGGTCTACTTATCAATAGAGCTTTTGGTCTAGGGATATATCGTTTTTGAGCCCCCTCCCCCTTTTTAAACAGATTGGGCAACGGGAAAGGACAAGCCAGATGACAGGTGAAGTGGGGTGCGGGAGGAGAAGCGTGTCAGTTGAAGGTACATGATTACAGAGACTCAAGGAGTAGGTGCTCCTTTGCCAAATGTAAACGTCAGACCAATAAATGTTAATGTAGCATGAGCAAGTGCTGACTTGGGGGAAAAAATTGATCATTGAAAATGGTTTGTCACAGAAGGTGTTCAAGTGTTCCAGCTCCCAGGGAAGTGAGGGACAAAATCATGAGAATGACATTTGAAGCTCCATTCTGGGACCTGCCATACCTGGCCATCACTTTCCAGAACATGGGACCTGCAAAGAAGGTGGGGAGGTCTACACTGTGTGGAGTCAGCCCTAAGCATCACAAGTAAAGTCAAGTTCCTGAATATCTGGCACTAGTGAAGAAGACAGCAGAGATGGCTTGGGGTGGGATAGCGTTCCCTTCTGGTATGGTGCCTCACTTGTAATCTCAATATGTAAAAGGTGGAGGCAAAGGAATCAGTTAAATGTCAGCCATGACTACACGTGGAGTCCTGTAGCCATACTTTCGGCTACTTTATTTGTGTTCCTATATCTACCACCCTCTACCCCAATCCCTTCCAACTTCCCAACAATAGATAGGCAAGAAAGCTAGAGAGGAAATGGAGTGTAGACTTCTTGAGATTACTTCCTGCTGACTAAGGGTGTTGAGTTCCTTGGAGCAAGTCAACTCTTCATCAATCCAGCAATCCAACAACCCAGAAATAGCAAAAGCAGCAGCAGGGGGATCAGCAGCCACACAGGCCCTCTCAGGGCTCTCATATTTATATCCTCTCGAGAGACTTCAGAGTTCCAAATGTAAACTAGCTTCAGCTGGTAAAAGTGGACTCAAGAACACCAAAGAAGGCTGGCAAGATGGTTCGGTGGGTAAAAGGCACTTGCCAAACCCCTGAAAGTTGTCTTTTAACTTCCACGTGGCGTTTGTTTTTTGTGAGCACCGCGCCTCCTCTCCTCCCCCCTACCCTCCTGCCCCGAGTCACAAATCCCTGTATGAGGTCATAACCCACTACTGTGGAAGTTGGGCTCACGCAGACCCCAACCGCAGCACAAGGAGGGCACTTGGGCCTTTTGTGCAGCTGCTCCGCTATCCCCCACAGCCCTGAGGATGCACCCCTGGCACCAAAACTGCCCAGCCAGGACCATCCATTCCAAGTCACAGAAGCAAAAAAAAAAAAAAAAAGTTTTTGTTTTATTTCAATAAAAGATTTTTGTTGTTTTAAACCATTAAGTTTGAGGTGACTTGTTCTCTGGCAATCTATTATTGATGCCTTGCCACAGATGATTAGATTCAGGTTGCAGCAGGCACAGGCAAATAAATACAATTATCATGATAATATCTACGAGGGTTGGAGTGGGCCTCAATGTTGGGGTACTTGCCTAGCGCAAACTCGGTCCTGGATGTCATCCCTGGTACAGCAAAACCAAAATAAAACCAACAGCTCCCTGAAGGGGCTGGGGAGATGGCTCAGTGGGTGAAGTAGTTGCCACACAAGTTTGAGGACCTGAGTTCATCTCCACAGCACCCACATGAAAGTGGGTGCCTGTCACCCTGGCACTTTCTGATCAGTCAGCCTAGCCAGTCACTGAACTCCAGCTAGTATCTGTGAGAAAACCTGTCTCAAAAGGTAGGGGATAGGGGGCAGGCAGGGTGGCGCATGCCTTTAACCCCAGCACTTGGGAGGCAGAGGCAGGCAGATCTCTGTGAGTTCGAGGCCAGCCTGGTCTACAAAGTGAGTCCAGGACAGCCGTGGCTGTTACACAGAAAGACTCTGTCTCAAACAAACAAACAAAAGTTAGATGGACAGCAATAAGGGCAGACGCGCAACGTTGACCTTTAGCCTCCACATGCATGTGAACACATGTGCACATGCACCCACAGGTACACATATAACACACACACACACATACACACACACACACACACACACACACACACACTTCAAAAACATTATAACAGCTACCATTTTCTATGTGTCCACTACAATCCAGGCAGCAAGCTAAAATTGTAATGCCTTCTGCAATCTACTGCTCCTGGTCGTTCAGAGGCTGACCTTGGCAGTCCCCACTTAGACTTAAGACACATAAATGCTAAGTCACCTGCCCCACACAGACAATAGGTGGCAGGGCTTGGGACACTGTTGAATGCGCTTCTGTGAAGAGATTCCCCTTCCTTTGGCTCATTTCTTTCTCTCCTTTGTATACCTCACCAAAGCCAGACTAAGGCCAGCATCTTGGTCCCTGTATGCTGGAACAATAAATACCATCTATGGGGTGGCCTCAAAATGCCAGCAATCCATTGCTTTCTATCCTAAAGACTGGAAGCCCAAGGTCAAGGCTCCAACAGGTTTCACATCTGGTAAGAGTTTTCTCCATCACAGATGGTGCCTTCTGGGTGTCCTCACATGGCAGGGACAAGGCAGGGACAAACAAGCTCCCTCGGGCCTCTTTTATTAAGGGCACTAATGTGACCTAATCTTCTCCCCAGAGCCCCACCTTTTAACTCTACCATTGGGGATTAGGAGGACACAAACATTCAGGGTGTCACAGTAACTTGTGAGCAAGAAGCGCATCTACCAGAGATGCCTCTGAGGAGCACCTGGCCTGAGCTCCCCCCAGCCTTCAATGTCCCCACCTGAAGAAATCTGTGCAAGCAACAGATGGAATTTTCCAGACCATGGCTGGAAACTATCAGCCAGTCTTTCTCTTGACTCCTGGGCAGCCTTGTGACTGCTTCAAGCAGCAAGGTAGAAGCGAGGTTAGATGATACCACCCCCCAATCCCACCCCATCCCACTCCCCATCCCACCCCTCCACCCCCCACCCCACCCCCTCACTCCCCCACCCCACCCCATCTCTCCCCCATCCCACCCCACCCCCTCACTCCCCCATCCCACCCCTCCAGCTTCCCACCCCATCCCCTCACTCCCCCATCCCACCCCACCCCTCACTCCCCCATCCCACCCCTCCAGCTTCCCACCCCATCCCCTCACTCCCCCATCCCACCCCACCCCTCACTCCCCCATCCCACCCCCTCACTCCCCCACCCCACCCCATCCCACTCCCCCATCCCATCCCTCCACCCCCCACCCCACCCCCTCACTCCCCCACCCCACCCCATCTCTCCCCCATCCCACCCCACCCCTCACTCCCCCATCCCACCCCTCCAGCTTCCCACCCCATCCCCTCACTCCCCCATCCCACCCCTCCAGCTTCCCACCCCATCCCCTCACTCCCCCATCCCACCCCACCCCTCACTCCCCCATCCCACCCCACCCCTCACTCCCCCACCCCACCCCCTCACTCCCCCATCCCACCCCTCCAGCTTCCCCCCCCACCCCTCACTCACCCCATCCCACCCCACCCCCTCACTCACCCCATCTCACCCCTCCACCACCCCCCAACCCCACCCCACCCCAAGGCCACAATCCCACAGTCCCCAGGTCTGGTGAAGGCGGATGCCTGGAGGACAGAATGGCTTCTAAAATGGGTAAAGAAGACAAAGAGAAGAATAAGGAGGAGGGGAAGAGGAGGAGAGGGAGGATGAGGACAGTTGCTTCTAAGACGTGAAGAAGCAGCGCGTGTAGAATTGCTTCTCTCTATGTAGCCCTGGCTGGCGTAGAATTTGCTCTGTACAGCGGACTGAGCTAGAACTTGTGATGATCCTCCTGCCGCGGCCTCCCAAATGCTGGGATCAAGCCTGTACTTGTGACCTCACATGTAGCTCACTCCCACATTTCAACAGATAAGAACGAGAGCAAAATTAGCTAGGATACTTGCCCTACAAAGCAGCTGCTTCTAAAGCTGGGTGTGGTTGGCGCAGGCCTATAATTCCAGCACTTGGGAGGCAGAGGCAGGCAGATCACTGAGTCCAGCACAGCCAAGGCTACACTGAGAAACCCTGTCTCGGGGGAAAAAAAAAAAGGAAAGTAACATCCATCTTGAAAGACCTGTCTTAGAAATCACCCGGGCACACGCCTTTAATCCCAGCACTCGGGAGGCAGAGGCAGGTGGATCGCTCTGAGTCGAGGGCAGCCTGGTCTACAAAGCGAGTCCAGAACAGCCAGGGCTACACAGAGAAACCCTGTCGGGGGGGGGGGGGGGAGGGAGGGAGGGAGGGAGGGAGAGAGAGAGAGAGAGAGAGAGGAGAGAGAGAGAAAGAGAGAGAGGGAGAGGGCTACACAGAGAAACTCTGTCAGAGAGAGGGGGGGAGGGAGGGAGGGAGGGAGAGAGAGAGAGAGAGAGAGAGAGAGAGAGAGAGAGAGAGAGAGAGATCACCCAATATGTGGGCCTGCAGAGGACTTCAATAGACAAGTGCTGTGGGGCACGTGCTAGGTCCTGGATTCCAGCCTCAACACTGAGAGTCTGAGGAAATCACCCAGTCTGTGTTCTAAACTCTTACAAAGCCCTTCCCCGATTTCCTCATACTAAGACATCACAGTGTTCCCTCCTGGGTGTGGGAGGTACAGTCCCTGACTCTAATGGTTCTGCTAAATTTAGCCCTGCATCACCAGGAAGGTTCTTTGATGCGTTTTGTGGTTGTTGTCTTGTTTTGACAGTCCACAGACAGCACCGATGCCTCGAACGAAGGTCCTCAGTTTAGATTTTATTTGTTCATTCAGCGGCAAGTAGCTCCGTGTGGCTATTTAAATGAATTAAACTGACATAAAATGCCCTGTTGAGTTCTTTGGTTATATCAGCCGCGTGGAAAGTACCCTATATGCTAACTGTGGCTAGCACTGGTGAGCACAGTCACATGATAGTGTTACATTCCCCCCACCCCCACCCCACCCCACCTCTGAGAAAATTGGGAGCATCTCTCTCCTTGGAGAAGAGGGAGCCATTTGCTCCAAAGCATGACTGTCCCAGATGAAGCTCAAAAGAAGACAGGCAAGCCCTGGGTCATCATGGCCCCCTGGCTGTCCAGCCTGCAGCATAACCAATTTTCTGCTTTCAGGACTCTCTGTGTGGCCTTCGGGAACTTCAGAGTAACCAAATCTCCTGGATCCTTGTCATCCCCCCAAGGTTGGGAAAAAGTTTAGGAGTCCCTGGAGCTCTCTCCCTGATCCCTGATCAGGCTGGCCTTGAGGTCACGGGAGATCTGTCTGCCTCTGCCTCTTAAATGCTGGGATTACAAAGCGTGTGTGCCACCACACACAGCTGGAGAGTTTTCACTTTTTTTTTTTTTCTCCTCATAGTAACTTCCTGGTTGGGGATGTGTCATTTCGAGTAATTTTGTCCTTAGACACTTGGGTCTGAGGGGAAGAAACATGTCACTTCCACCCGGGCCCTCACCAAGCAACCCAAACAGCTAGCTGGAGCACTTCAAAGGCGTTCAGGTCCAATTACACTTCATGTGGGGTGTGAATTGAGGCACTCTGGGGGAGGTGGCCTGGGGGAAATGTTTCAGGGTCTATACTGCAGTAATGAACTGGGGCCTTTGTTCCTGGGAGCGAGCAGCTGACAACTGAGCTATTTCCTGAAGGACAGGGCTGCTCTGAGTCTCCAGGTGCAGCAAAGTGGGGGGAGCGAGAACTGGGCTGGGAGCTCTAACTGCCACAAAGATATGCTAGGGTGGGTTTGGTTTTTTTTCCCCCCCTTCCCTTTGAAAAACCAGCTGGGAATGTTGGCTGGGAAGGTAGGCAAGCACTTACCTAGCGAAAGGGGTCTTCAATCCACAGTATCAGAAATAAATTAGGCAGGCATGGCTGCTCACACCTGTAATCCCACCTGCTAGCAGAGGAAGATTGTTTCAAGTTTTGAGGCCAGCTTGGGTTACAGGTCCTGCTTTAAAAAAAACAATACACACACACACACACACATACACACACACACAAATAAATGAATGTTTAAAAGCCAACCACCACCCAAATCAGAGGTTTACTATAATTTAAAATGAAAAGTGGGGAAAGTGAGGCGTGCATCCTAGACCATCATTTGAATCTCTTCGTCTTCTAAATCTTTTCATCATCACATAATTTGGCTGAATTGTGGGTGGGGGTGGGGGAATCTGATATATCATTGCTAACTTGCAGCGGAGGTGTCAGCTTTATTCCTGTGCCATTGGGAGAGACCAGGGAAAGGAGTGCTAGTTGGCCCTGGCCTTGCCTGCCTAGTTAGATTCCGTTCTGTTTTAATGACCTGGGGTTTGCTAGGTGGTGAGCGTGATTATAATGTACTGGTACTGGCTTTGGAGACTCAGCCCTCTGTGGGCAAGATGGAAGACTTTAGAACATCCAAGAAAGGCCGAGCGTGGTGGCACAGGCCTGTAATCCCAGCACTCGGTGAGGCAGGAGCAGGCACATCTCTGTGAGTTCGAGGCCAGCCTGGTCCAGGAAAGCCAGGACTACACAGAGAAACCCTGTCTCAGGGGTGGGGTGGGGACACACCCAAGAAAGAAGCATTCAAGTTCTTCTAGCACCAAGTTGTCTCAGAAAGACCTCAAATCTCACACTGGACTAGGTAGGAGACAGTGGACTTCCAGACACGGGCCTGGGACATAGAAGAGCAAGCCAGAGGCTCCTTTGCCCTGCTTCCGAGAGAGGCTTATTTGCTTACTATCTCATGCCTTCATGTTCCGTTTTCATATGCAGATGCCCGGGGAAAGGTGACACATTCGCCTCTCACACCTCCATAAGAAGTGCATTCCTGGCAAACGCTTACCAGGGTAGAGGCAGCTGGGTGTGACTGCCTGTGAGCTGGGAATAAAAACTGCAGATGCTGGAGCCCGCCCCCGCCCCCGCCCCCACCCCTACCCCCACCCCAACCTCCCCATTCTGGAGGTCTAGGGTGGAACTCTTACAACAACATAGTTTTCAAAGCTCCCCAGGTGATGTCAATATGTACCAAAGCTGCGCCCCCCACCCCCCTTAGTGGCTCACACTTATAATCCCAGCACTCTGGGAGCTAAAATAAAAGGATTGTGACAGGTTTGAGGCTAACCTTCCCTATAGAGACTGACAGTCTCTTTATCTTTCTCTGTCCTCCTCTCTCTAACACACACACACACACACACACACACACACACACACAAATAATAAAAACAAAAGTAAAAACAGAGGAGGCCTGGGTGTGGTGGAGCACACCTGTAATCCCAGGCAGAGGCAGGCGGATAATTGTGAGTTCAAGGCCAGCCCGGTCTTCAAAGTGAGTCTAGGACAGCCAGGGCTACACAGAGAAACCTTGTCTCAAAAATCCCACCCCGACCCCCAAAAAAAGTAAAAACAGCTAACTTGTGAATCCTTTTCAAATGAAAGAAATGGAGGGATGGGATGAAAAAGAGAGAAGAGCTCTGGTTCTGCTGGGCACCCCACTTGCTGGCCTCAGGGTCCATTAAGGTTGTTTATTCCACCTGAACTTTGTGCGTTTTAAATCTGTTAAGTGGAGATGCTAAGCAGAGGCTTTCAGAAGGCATCGATTCCTGGGGCAGGGGTGCTAAATTCCCAGGGAGGCATCTGAGGCAGGAAGATCACTGCTTGTTGGAGGCAGGCCTACTCTACGCCTGGAGTTTCAGGCGAGCCAGGGATAACTAGGGAGACCCTGTATCAGCAGCAGCAGCAACAGCAGCAACAACACCCAAATAAATAAATAAACAAACAAATAATAGATTTCCAGGTCCCATTCTGACCACAAAGATTCTGACACAGTAAGTCTAAGGTAAAGGAGACAACCTCGAAAATTTGCATTTTTTTTTTCTTTTTTTGGTGGCTCCTGTATGTGCTGACAACAGAACCCGGGCCTTGGAGCACCAAGGCCTTGCTACTGAGCTAAGCCTTAGCCCTTCAAAAGTTTCAAATTGGGCCATTGAGGTGGCTCGGTGGGTAAAGGAGCCTGCCACCAAGCCTAATAGCCTAAGTTCCATCCTAGGGCCCACATGGTGGAAGAAGACACTTGATTCCTGAAAGTTGTCTTTGACTTTCATCTATGCGTGTGCTGCGGGTGTATGCACAGGTGAGCGTGCATGCACACACACACACACACACACACACACACACACACACACACGCACACAATAAATACATGTTTTTAAAAAGAAAAAGAAGAGCTGAGAAGATAGGCCAGTGTTTAAAGTGCCAGCCACACCTGATTTTTAGGTGGGGTTTGTATGGTCCTGTATTGTAACCCCAGCATTGGGGGGTGGGGGGGTGGGGCAGAGGTCAGGCTGAGACAGGCTGAGTATTGGAACTCATTGGCAAGCTGGCTTAGTTGTATGAATGCGTTTAGTGAGAGACCCTGTCTCAAAGAACAAGGCGAAGAAGGATGGTGAATGAAGACACCCAAATTCAACCTCTCGCTTGCACCAGAAAGTGTGACACACACACACACACACACACACACAGAGAGAGAGAGAGAGAGAGAGAGAGAGAGAGAGAGAGAGAGAGAGAGAAGGAAAGCATGCCTTTCCTGTCATGACTCTTTTAGTGAGAGTGGGTGTGAGACAGTATAGAAATCAGGTTCGGGTTTTTTTTGTTTGTTTGTTTTTTTGTCAGTTGATGAATTAAAAGGCAGAAAAGATCTCAAGTGCAACAGGCAGCAGCACAGAAACCTCAAGCACCGCCGACAGAACCGGCAGTTGAAGGAAGGCGTTTCTGGGGGTGAGAAAACACGCGCGTGCTCAGAGAAGCAGACCCTCTGCAAAGCAAGGCAGACTCAGAAAGTGAAAAGCTCACTCTCTTCTCAAAGGCTGGAGGTTTAAAAGTCTCTGAAGAGTTTTCCTCTCCTAATTTAGGCTTGGTCAATTTACAGGTAGGATGGTTGATTGGCCCAGGACTGTTGGTGACACGTTCTGAACACGCCTTGAACTTTACTGAGCCAGCCCATCTGCGGGGGACCTGCTGGTGTGGGACCAAAACCCCGACAAAGCCTTTGTTTTAAGTTGCCAGGCCTTTGTCTCAAGAGGTTGAGGGCGAAGGCGGCCATCTTGGAAATTCACCATCTTTATTACCTAGCCCCATGGCCTTCTCATCTGTTTGCTTACCAAGGCGGGGGTGGGGTTGGGGTGGGGTGGGGTGGGGTGGGGTGGTGTCTGTCTAACTCCTGGTCTCTTGAATGTGACCAAAGAAAGTTGCTACTGGAAGCAGAAAGGACTACCCTCTATGGATGCTTATCCTCCCTTTTGCCTGTTCTTGTCACCCTCTCAGGCCTGGCATAATGCCCCCCCCAACACACACACACACACACACACACACACACACACACACACACACACACACTGAGCCCAGCCTTTTCATGTCTCCTACAAAGGTCTGTCTTCTCTTCTCTCCAAATTTCCACCTCCTCCTGGCAGCTG
The DNA here is from genome assembly GCF_964271855.1 of Acomys minous. Classification (NCBI taxonomy): domain Eukaryota; kingdom Metazoa; phylum Chordata; class Mammalia; order Rodentia; family Muridae; genus Acomys; species Acomys minous. Next base: position 111,483,596 of record NC_140488.1, on the reverse strand, counting down.
GCCCAGTCAAAACCTCCAAAGCAGCAGTAAAAAGATAATAAAGAGAAAGAACCCAGGCAGCTTGTATTCGGAGGTAAGGGGCTTGAGAACTTTTGGGAAGCCTAGTATTTTCCCTGGGGTTTTTCCAATGGTGTGATCTGTGCAGAAGGGTCTCTAGGCCAAAGCAAGGGCCAGCACACATGGGCTTCACAGAGAGACTTTGGCCCCAAAACAAACAAACAAACAAACAAACAAACAAAAACCAAAGAAAGAAAAAAGGAGGCGCTAGAGAGATGGCTCAGTAGTTAAGAGCACTTGCTTTTGCAGAAGATCTGGGTTCAATTCGAATCCCAGAACCCACCCAAGGGCTCATAATTATCCATTTGTAAACTCTAGTTCCAGAGGATCCAATACACTCTTTTGGCCTCCATGGGCAGCAGGCACACATGTAGTGCCCAGACATGCATGGGGGAGAAACATTCGTACACACAAAATGAGCCAGGTGGCGGTGGCTCACGCCTTTAATCCCAGCACTCAGGAGGCAGAGGCAGGCAGATCGCTGTGAGTTTGAGGCCAGCTTGATCTACAAAGTGAGTCCAGGATAGTCGAGGCTACACAGAGAAACCCTGTTTTGAGAAGAAAAGAAAAGAAAAGAAAAGAAAAGAAAATGGGAACAGTTCAAATGTTTACACATATGATCCTCTCTTCTGAACTCTGTAGGCACCTGCACTCACATGTGCACATGCCCACACACAAACGCATGTATGTAATGAAAGTTAAAAATCAATCTTTAGGATCCATGAGATGACTCAGTAGATAAGGGCATAAAAAAAAAATGGCAGTGACATTTGTGACTGACAGCCTCTAAGATGGCCCACAACCCCCACCTTCCACAGTACACTCGGTGGCTCCTCTTGCTGGGCAGCTCTAAGATAGATGACTATAGGCCTGGAACACACCTTCATTACCCTCTCCTGAGAGACATCCGGAGCTACACCCAATCACCCAGCGAGGCTGCTCCTGGTTCAGGGACCCACAGAAACTATGACTTTCGGCCACTAAATGTTCGTATAATTTGTAGCAATGACAACAGATCATTAAGGTACATAGTAACATCAACAGCACACTTTGATTTTTTTTTTTTTTAAAGTAAATAGAGGTTGGAGAGATGGCACAGTGGTTAAGGTTAAGCGAGCCTGTTGCTCCTTCCAGAGGATACCAGTTGTTTTCCGGCACCAAGGTTGGGCGACTTCAGTTGTTAGCATACCTGTCCCCCAGGCTCCCTAGCAATCTATGACGTCATCACCTGCTGGCCACTAGGTGTGCCAGCTGCCCAGAATATAAAAAGGACAAGCCCACCTCTTCTACTTCTCTTCCTCTTCCTCTCTCTTGTTCTCTCACCCTCTTGCTCTCTTGGTCTGTCTGTCTGTCTGTCTGTCTGTCTGTCTGTCTGTCTCTGGTGCACTCCTCCCCCTTTCCTGCTCTCCTGCACTTCTACAAGAAACTTCTCCATATCCTGTCTGTTGCCTGGGATCTTAGTTTTCGTATTTAACACTGGTGGCCCAGGTCCTGCTAACAACAGCCACCTGTAACTCTGGCTCTAGCTGTTCTCTTCGGAACCCGGCAGGCAGCTGTCCTCACGCGCACACCCACCCACACACAAACACTCGCAGATAGCAACCTGGATCTGATCCCTGGGGACCACATGGTGGAAGCAGAAAACACTCTTGCAAGTTTGCCCTTTGCCCTCCACATTTCCACATGTGCCACGTTACTTATACACACACACACACACACACACACATACACACACACTGAAGATTTTCTTTGAAATGTTAAAAATTACATCTATTTATGCACGAATGTGTGTGTGTGTGTGTGTGTGTATAAACAACTAAAATGGTTGCTCCCATCTCTGATCTCAGCCAGCACTTGGGAGGTGGCAACTGCTGTGAGTTCAAGACTAGACTGAGTTACATGTGAGTTCCAGGAGAGCTTGGCCTACACATGGAATGAGACCCTGTCTCAGAAAAACCAAAACTAAACATTCGCAAAAAGAAAGAAAGAAAAACCAGAGCCACTTTATTTTTCCAAAAAAAAAAAAAATCTAGAAAGGAAAGTGGCATAGTTTCACATTTCATAAACCTCTTTGCTTTCTGGGTTCTTTGGGTTTTATTGCTGTACTGACAATGAACCCAGACTCTGCTTTTGTTACTTTCAGCCACTAAACATCGGTATAATTTGTAGCATGGCAATAGATAATTAAGGTACATAGTAACCTTCTGGCACCAATCTAGATTCCAGCTCTTGAATGCCTTCTTTTTTTTTTTTTAATTTATTTTAAAAAATTACCTTTATAGGAGCTGGAGAGATGGCTCAGCAGTTAAGAGCACTGTCTGCTCTTCCAGGCGACCTAGGGTTCGATTCCCAACATCCACATGGCAGCTCACAACTATCTGTAACTCCACTCTCAGGTGGCCTTTCTGTGTGGGCCAAACACACACGGGAGCACAGTCATACATGCAGGCAGAACCGCCACCCATGTCATATAAACATATGACTATTACATTATATTTATGTATTTATCTGTGTTTGTATGTTTGTGCTCACGTGCCCTGGCAATCTGTGGGGGAGCCGGGGGTGGTGGGGATGGGGGCGTGTCAGAGGATATAACTTGTAGAAGACACTTTCTTTTCTCCTTCCACCATGTGAGTCCTATGGATGGAGCAAACGCAGGTCCTCGGGCTTAGTGGCCACAAACACCTTTCTTTTCCTTTTATTTTCTTAAGAGCTGCTCGGGGGCATCCTTCAGTTGGGATACTGACATGTGGCCTTGGTTAGAGAAGCCAGCCTCCCCTAGGTCTGCAAGCGCAAAAAGTCTTTTCTGTAGAGGTCCTGGCTATCAGAGGGATCCTATGGGATCTGCTGACCTATATAACCAGGGTCTAGCTCTAGATAGTTAAACACACACACACACCCGCCCCGAGTCTATTTTCCCGTTTGAAATCTTTGTTATTTGTTCAAAGACTGGATTGCGACTGATACCACTGAGGAGGCATTGTCCCCAGCCAGAAGGCATTGATGAAAAAGTCCCCAATCTCGCTTGTGTGGTCCCCAAGATACTACACAAAAGGGGAGAGGATGCCCAGGGGAGAGGATGCCCACCTCGAAGACCTATGGTGAAGGCTGAGTTATACTTGGGGCGGGAAGGCCCGATAGACCTCGTTCTACTAAGGAGAGATTCTGGTGTTCCTTCCAGTTAGGCCTGTGAGCAATCTCCAGAGATTTCCCCATCTCTGTCTCTTCTGCACCAGCAACCACCCCTCTCCGCCATGTGTCACCTCCACACCACCCGCGGAAAGTTTACACTGTTTTCAGCCAGTCCAATTTGTCCCTGACTAGGCAGAGAAACACTCGCAGCTGTAGCAAAGACTAATAATAGCCTCCTCCGTGACCAGGTCTTCCTAAGTCTTTCTCTCTCCGTTTGCCTCCCTCTCTGTCCCCACCTTCTGTGGAGGCAGAAAGGTAAGGTCCCAGATGGGTGTGAGCCCGCTGGGAACCGCCAGGCACCTTTGCCTTCCCTCCCAAGCCGCACAGGTTCCTGGTTCTATTTTGCTGTGCCTCCACCTGGCCACGCCCAAATCCTGAGAGCCTGTCTCTTCACCAGCGGGTGGGAAGGCTAGCTAGCCAGAGCTGCAGATTTCTGGCACTTTAGAGGTTAAACGGGAAGCCTGGGGCGGGCGAGAGAAGCGCCAGGTGCTATACGCGCAGGCTCCAGGCGGTGTCCCCAGCGTAGCTCTTTCTCCGCGCGGGCGGAAGAAGGAATCCGATTGCGAAGGTTCGTCTTTCCAGTAGGTAGCTGGGTTGAGCATACTAGCCTGAAGCGGGGCGGCTTGCCGGAGCCACAGTGCTGTTGCCAGCCTTCCGGGAGGTTGCTTTTTTTTTTTTTTTTTTTTTTTTTTTGCAAGCATCCACACCCCGCGCTGCGGGCTCAACCAAGGAGTTCGATGTGTGGCCCGGACCTGCCTGGCTTCTCTGCCTTGATATCCTGGGACATGCGCCTGACAAGATCCACCACCTCCTGCATTTCAGGGGTGGCTTGTGTGGTGTCCAGTGACCTTTGCCACTGTGTGCTGCTGCCGTTTCGAAACAGCGAAGAATGGAGAACTTTGCCAAACCACACAAAACTTCAAACCGCACCAACTCCAACTGGGCACGCCCGGGGAAGGCTGCCTTATTCTGTCCCCTCTGTTCTCCCTTGCTTCGCAGTTGACTGGGGCTGGTGAAAAATCACTAGAATACTGTATCCCTTGAAGATTCTGGATTGTTCTGGAAGCCAAACCCAATCCAGCTCCCAACAAGCTGGGGGATCTGAGGGCCACCTGCCAGGCCCTTTACTTCACAATGAGGGGAAGAGGTGAAAGGTCCCTGAAAGAGTGGAGAGTTGAGAGGTTTGAGCCTTGAGGGGCAAGGAGCGATCTGCCCAGAGCAGGGTGGGACTCCAAGATCCTACGGAACTCAGTGCTTTTCTTCCAACGCTAAGAACTTTCTGCACCTTCCTCAGTGGGTGCAGCGCCTATGTGCTGAGACTGTGGGCTCCCACAAGCCCAGCATTTGTTTTGAAACTCTCAGGGAAGTCCGGGACAAAATTGCCTATCTCTCCAAGTTTTTCTCCAGAAACTTTGGTTTAGTTCGCTTGAGGCAAGAGTCTTATGTAGCCCAGGCTGGCCTCAAACTACCTACAATGATCCTGAGTTTCTAAGCCTAATCAGATTATGGGCAAATACCACAGGCTAGCTTCTCTGGAAACTTTTTGTTGTTTTTTTGTTTTTTGAGTCAGAGTTTCTCTATGTAGCCTTGGTTGGTCTGGACTCTCTTTGTAGACCAGGCTGGCCTCGAACTCATAGAGATCTGCTTCCCTCTGCCTCTCGAGTGCTGGGATTAAAGGCGTGTGCTACCACCACCCAGCCCAGTGGAAACTCTTAACTCACAGTGTCAGTGCCCCAGCCATGAACATGTTGGCTATTTCCCCACAGAAAGAGATCCTTCTGTGGGTGGGTTGTCAAACCTGGTAGCAGAGGAAAGGGTGTGTGTGAAGGATTCATAAATACAAACATGTAATGGTGAGGCATTAATGCTAGTGAAAATGGTGGGAACACAGGCACAGGTCAGGGAGAATTCTTTGGCAGCTGACTTTCTCCTTCACAGGGAAGCCTGTCACCTCTCCCAGGTGTCTGTGGCACCTCAGTGGTGCTGGTCATCACTCTGCAGAGAGGTGGGGTCCTCACTCCAAAGCAAACAAATGCCAGTTCAGCCTGAGGAAGCAGGCCACCCATGAGAAGAAGTCTTTGAGTTCTTTCAGGCTGCTTTCTACCCCGGTGGCTCCACGTAAAACAAGCAACTAGGAGCTGGTAAAGTGTGGAGTGGCTCGGCACAAGACTCCCTCTCAGATCTAGCCCTTGGTGCAAAAGGACATAGCCTTCCTCGGAAAATGCCAACTGTCTACAAGGGGCTTTATGAACAATGTACAAAGCTAGGTAACACCCACCATCGCATGGCATTCCATCAGCACCCAGGCCTCGAGCACTGAGGTGTCACCACTCTGCTAGAGTCCAATTGCAGGGAACAGAGACCGGTTCCAGCTCCTTTAAGCAAGAATAGGAAATTAGGTGCTCACAGAACTTGCTGGAAGGTCTGGGAGGAACAGTCTCTGAGCTCACACAACACTACTGAATTGGACCCCAGGATTGTTGCCCTCTCTGCCACTAGTACCAAGGTGAAGGGTACCACAACCTCTCTCTATACCCACAAAAGCCAGTGGCTGAACAATTGCCAAAATATTGTCACACGTACACCCTTAACCTCCCCCCTCACACACACACAGCGCACTTTGTGTCCAGCAACTACAGCCAGAGCAGACGACAGTCAGCCTCTTACCTTCCTTCCTAACCTCACACAAATGTACCTAATTGTCCAAACTGAATTCTCATCTACAACCCCAGCTGCAAAGGTGTCTGGGAGATGTAGTTTTTAGCTTTCCGTCCTTCAGAGTAAACAGGTTCCATAGGACAGGGTTAGAATGGAGGTGGAGTGCTGACACCACATCTCATTGTTTACAGATAAGGAAGCTGAGGTTCGAAGGAGTTAAGGAATGTACCAGGGGGCCAGGCATGGTGGCGCACACCTTTAATCCCAGCACTTGGGAGGCAGAGGCAAGCGGATCGTTGTGAGTTCGAGGCCAGCCTGGTCTACAAAGCAAGTCCAGGATAGTCAAGGCTACACACACAGAGACTCCCTGTCTCAAAAAACCACACACAGAGAAAGAAAGAAAGAAAGAAAGAAAGAAAGAAAGAAAGAAAAGAAAAGGGATGTACCAGGGTTTATGACTATAAAATTCACATTCTTAACCATTACACAAAACCAGTGGCCTTACTGCATATGGAACTTTGGCAATCTCAGGGCCTATTTTTTTTTTAGCTAAACAATCCAGAGCAGAGAGCAGGCTGCCACACAACACGTTCCTCAAGCTCAAAGGCTGGAATGTAGACAATGAAACGCAACTGAGGCCCACAGACCATAAACTGCTTATCCAAGGTTGCTAGGCAGAAGGAACTGAACAACCAAACCCGAGGTTTCTAACTGCACATGTACTTCCCACTTCTTTCTCTTTCTTTCTTTCTTTTTCTTTTTTTCCAGACAGGGTCTCTCTGTGCAGCCCTGGCTGTCCTGGCCTCACTTTGTAGACCAGGCTGGCCTCGAACTCAACAGAGATCCGCCCTCCTCTGCCTCCCAAGTGCTGGGATTAAAGGCGTGCGCCACCACCGCCTGGCTTATATTTCCCATTTCTAATTGTGTTCACATGTGCACACACAGAGAAAGATCATCCTTGGAAGGAAGAGGCCGCTAGGTTCAAGCTGTCCCTGGAGACATACAGGTCTCCAGGGACAGCTATTCTCCACTGCTCCAGGAGCAGTGGGACCGGCCAACCACTGTCCAGGCCCCTGCAGCCACATTTGCAGAACCCTCTTTGTTTGCCTCCCATCAGAGTAAAATCTACTACCAGACAGATACTCTCCCAATTGTCTTGGGTTCTGTCTCAGGATCAACCAATCAGATGTCTCCGTCTAAAACCAGGGGGTTGGGGGTGATGGGGTGGCAGTCAGGGGCTACTGACACAGAGGCATGAGGAACACAGAGATCCATTGTGACAGCAGATGGCATTGGGGCAACAGGGACCACCATCTCTATGTCCACACGTGACACTATATGCCAGGGTTTTCTGTACTTCCCTGTGGACTTGTCACCTGATTGGCCAGACACAGCTGGTGATCTAGCTTGCTGCCCAGCCTCCTTTGTTCGGTCTGCTTTCCAAACCACTCTCCAGCCCTCCTGGTTATTTTCTGAGTTCTCCAAGATCATTTTGATAAAGTCCTTTTCTGCTTAAATAAGCCAGAATTGTTTCCTGTTGCTTGGAGCCAAGAGCCCAGGCTGTTAGAGCTGAGTCACCAGCTTTCGCCTGGCTTCCCAGTGAGGCCACACAGAACACCACTAATTCCTAGATACCTCAGGCATCTCAGTCTACTTCCTGAAGGCTCCAAGTCAAAGGACCTTTGCCTATTGATCTGACGTCAAGAGTGCTGGCAGGGCATGCTGCGGCATGCCTATAATCCCAGTGCTCTGGAGGTGGTGAGAGAAGGTTCAGCAGGGTAAGGTCAGCCTCAGCTACATAGCATGGTGAAGGCCAGCCGAAGGGAGGTACACGAGACCCTGTCTCGAGGTAATAACAGAATACATAAGCCACCGAAAGAGGAGGTGAATATGGAACTCTAGGCAAGGTGCTCAAAGCTCTGGGTTTAATGCCTAGCACTGCCTAAACTGGGCATGGTGGCGTACGCCTGTGATCCCGTCATTCAGGAAGGCTCTCAGGTTCAAGGCCTAGCACTGTGGTCTAGTTTTAGCAGGGCTTGGAGTAAATGGCGTCTTGAGGCCTTAAGAAGAGAGGAGCCAAGGGTCCAGCTATGATTCATTGAACAGTGTTCTTTAGCAATACCACACAGGGGATGGGGAAGGCTGGGGAGGGCCTAGGAAAGTCAGGGAAGGCTGGGGAGGGCCTGGGGAGGTCAGGGAAGGCTGGGGGAGGGCCTGGGGAGGTCAGGGAAGGCTGGGGAGGGCCTGGGGAGGTCAGGGAAGGCTGGGGAGGGCCTGGGGAGGTCAGGGAAGGCTGGGGGAGGGCCTGGGGAGGTCAGGGAAGGCTGGGGAGGGCCTGGGGAGGTCAGGGAAGGCTGGGGGAGGGCCTGGGGAGGTCAGGGAAGGCTGGGGAGGGCCTGGGGAGGTCAGGGAAGGCTGGGGAGGGCCTGGGGAGGTCAGGGAAGGCTGGGGAGGGCCTGGGGAGGTCAGGGAAGGCTGGGGAGGGCCTGGGGAGGTCAGGGAAGGCTGGGGAGGGTCTGGGGAGGTCAGGGAAGGCTGGGGAGGGCCTGGGGAGGTCAGGGAAGGCTGGGGAGGGCCTGGGGAGGTCAGGGAAGGCTGGGGAGGGCCTGGGGAGGTCAGGGAAGGCTGGGGAGGGTCTGGGGAGGTCAGGGAAGGCTGGGGAGGGCCTGGGGAGGTCAGGGAAGGCTGGGGAGGGCCTGGGGAGGTCAGGGAAGGCTGGGGAGGGCCTGGGGAGGTCAGGGAAGGCTGGGGAGGGGCTGGGAAGGGGCTGGGAAGCTCAGGGAAGGCTGGGGAGGGGCTGGGGAGGACTTAGATTTGTTTCCCAGCACCCACATGGTGTCTCCCAACCATCTGTAACTTCAGTTCCAAGGGATCCAATGCCTTTTTATGATCTTCATGGGCAATACACATAGGTATCTGTAGGCAAAATAAGCACACACATAAAACAGAATAAGTTTAACAATTATTTTTAAAGGAATTAGATGAATGCCAACCAGTGAACAAGCTAGAAGTTTACTAAGATGGCAGTGTGGTATAAATTTGGGCTTATTTCTGTGACAACCCCCACAACCCTTACTTTCCTATTAAAATTCCCCTCAAAGAGGTTGGAGAAAGAGAGGCTCAGTAGCTAAGAGTACCACTGCTCTTTCAGAGGACCAGAGCTCCACAGAGGCAGGAAGATCAGGCCTAGAGGGAGGCAAGAGGAGCAGCAGGCCATGGTCAACAACATATTAGGTTAAAGGGCAATCTGAATCGCGTGAAACCTTGTCCTAAAAACCAAAAACCAAACCTAGGAGGATAGAGAGAGAGCTCCAGGGGGTGCAGTGCCTGCTACATAAGTACCAGGGCCAGATTTGACTTCCTAGAACCCAGGGCTGTTTGTTTTATCTAAAGCTTGTAATTGGGCTGGGTAAGAGCACAGAGTGGTCTTCCAGAGGACCAGGGTTCAATTCCCAGCACCCATAGTACAGCTCACAACTGTCCATAACCTCGGTCCCAGGGGATCTGACATCCTCACACAGACCATACATGCAGACAAAACACCAATGCACATGCAAATAAAAATAAATATACAGCCCTACACATGCCATAGAGCTTAACACAAGTCTTGTGAAATTCTTCACACTGAGAATTATGATTTTAAACAAAACAGAAGCCTTAGTAGCCTTTTCTGTGTGCCCCTTACCAACTTTCTGTGAAATCAAATTTAACAGACTTACTAATGCACAAGAAGTCTGATTTTTACTTAAGGCTACCAAATTATTTGTGTAATAGAAAACAGAAAACCTTGTATTAAAAGTATGATTCTTCTAAAAAGAATAAATAAATAAAAATAAATAAATCTTTAAAAAAACAAAGCAAAACAACAATAACAAAAAACCCCAAAAACTTATAATCAAAGGCAATAGGAACATAATGGATGAGGTGCAGGCCAAGTGAGAGACAGAGGGTGTCTCAAAACAAAACAGACAGATAAGACAACTACAACAACAAAAGCCAGAGAGAGAAAGGGGAAGGAGAGGAAAGGTGAAGCACACCCAAGGAACAACACTCAAGGTTGACTTCCGGCTTCCACAAACACAAGGGCACTCACAAAGGAATGAATACACAGACGTACATAAGAAAAGAAAAGATGAGCTGGGCGTGGTATCGTTTGCCTTTCATCCCAGCACTTGGGAGGCAGATGCAGGCAGATCACTGTGGGTTCGAGGCCAGCCTGGTCTACAGAGTGAGTCCAGGACAGCCAAGGATATACACAGAGAGACCCTGTCTTGAAAAACCAGAAGAAGAAGAGGAGGAGGAGGAAGAAGAAGAAGAGGAAGAAGAGAGAAGAGAGGGGAGGGAGGGAAGGAAGGAGAGGAGACTCAGGGAGGAGTCACTGGTCCTACTGTGGCCCTAAGAGACCAGAAGTGATGGAGCCACGAACATGCTGGCTGGGACTCTGAAGATAAGAGGAGCAGTTTTCTAGAGTATAAGGTATATGAGAGAAGACAAGGGGATCCCACAAAAGAAAGATGCTACCTTCTCCTCTACAGGAGGCAGGGCTACACTTCCCATTAGACCCAAGTGGGAATGCCTGAAACACCAGCCAGCACCATACCTTGAGGAAAGAGTGTGGACTTTAAATTGGGTGTGGTGGCGCACGCCTTTGATCCCAGCACTCGGGAGGCAGAGGCAGGTGGATCTCTGTGAGTTCGAGGCCAGGCTGGTCTACAAAGTGAGTCCATAACAGCCAGGGCTCTGTTAGGCAAAGAAACCCTGTCTTGAAAAACAAACCAACAAACAAACAAAAAAGAAAGAAAAGAAAAGGAAAGGAAAACAAAATAGATAACAACTGAGCAATGACGCTTGAAGTTGTTCTCACTGTATGGAAATACACATTGTCTTAGTGCTCTATTGCTGTGAAGAGACCATGACCATGGCAACTCTGATAAAGGACATTTCACTGGGGCTGCCTTACAGCTCAGAGCTTCAGTTCATCTTCATCATGGCGGGAAGCATGGCAGCGTGCAGGCAGACATGGTGCTGGAGAAGGAGCTGAGAGCTCTACATCTGCATCCTCAGGCAGCGGGAAGAGACCGGACTCTAGGCTTGGAATGGGCTTTTGGAAACCTCAAAGGCCACCCCCAGTGAGAGACTTCCTTCAATAGGGCCACACCTACCTGAACAAAGCCACACCCCCTAATCCTTCTAAGTAGTGCTCTTCCCTGGTGGCCAAACAATTCAAACATAGGAGCCTGTGGGGGCCATTCTCATTCAAACCATCACCCACATACATACATATGCACTCCTACACAGGTCCCAACATGCATATGTGTACACAGATACAGGAGTAAATTTAAGCCATGGAACCAATGATCAGTTACCGGGCGTGTGCTGTGTTTCAGGCACGGTGAGAAATGTCTGATGTCTGCATGTCATTTAAAGCAGACTTTGGAGAAGTTGCGTAGCCTATGAGCTAAGCTGTGTCAAGCTCTGACTATGACCAAAATACTTGGGAGACCAACCTAAAAGAAGGAAAGATTTATTTCAGCTCAGTTTCAGTGCACAGTCCTTGGTACCACTGATCCTGGGCCTAGGGTAAGACAGAGCATCACCTCAGAAGGAGCATATGGTAGATCTGGGTTGTTCCCTTCATAGTAGACTGGAAGCAGAGCAGAGCTCTAACAGGAAGAATCCATCGCAGGATAGAGCCTCTAAGGGCAACCCTACCCCAGCCACCTACTTCCTGTGACCAGGCTCCACCTCCTACCTCTTGCTACCTCATAGTCATGCCATTTTACTCATAATCATCAAAGGATTGATGTGTTGATTATATCACAACCTTCCCGATCCCGTCTTAGACATACCCAGTGGGGTGCTTTACTCATCTCCTCAAGACTCTCACGACAATCAAGGTGACAGCCAACGCTGACCATCTCAACTACCCAAAGTGGGTCCAGCCATGACCAAAGCTGGAACTGTCCGTCAAGTCTCCAGGGCCACACAGACAGATGCTATTAGAGAGAAACTCCCCATGTCCCCACAAACCAGTGACACTGAGGAAAGTGGCCGAGAGGGGGGAGGGGGCTCATGGCAAGCTGACAGAATCCTTTTCCACACCCAAGTAGAGGCCCAGGTGGTAGGGTGGAAGACTCCAGCTGTACAACAGCACCCCCCCTACTCCTTTCCCTGACTCTAGCAAGCCTCCAGTAAAGTCAGCATGTCCCCCCTTATCACCTCTGAGGCAGATGTTCCTTATGTAGCCCTAGTGTCCTATAACACACTTATGTAGACCAGGCTGGCCTTGAACTCACAGAGGTCCTCCTTCCTTGGCCTCCCGAGTGCTGGGATTGAAGGTGTGCGTCACCGTTCTTGACTATAACCTTGAACTTGGAGGATCTTCCTGTGTCCCCTTCTCTAGTGTGGGGATTCCAAGATGTGCACCGTATCTGAATTCTGTACGATGGGAGGCCAGACTGCAGGGCTTCAGGCATGCGTGGCAAGCACTCTACCATCTGCCCGGTTTATGCCTTCTTTCTATCTTTCTCCAGGAATTGCTTTCATATGCAGAAAACAAACAGATCAGTGACAGGTACCCTTGTCTTCCTCTGCCCCCTGCCACCTTTAGGGTCTTACTACATAGCCCTGGCTAGGTTGGAACTCCCTAAGTACACCAAACTGGCATAGAACAGAGTAGCCTTGGCCTCTCTCAAATAGTGCGGTAAAAGGTGAGCAGCACTATATTGGCTCCACCTTGGCTTTGTTGCTGTTGTTTGTTTTGTTGTTTTGTTTTGTTTTAACCTGAACCTGGAGCTCACCAATGGCTAGGCTGATTGGTCAGGGAGCTCCAGAGAGCCTTGTGTTTCTGCCTTCCCAGCACTGCTGGGGTTACAGGGGAGGGACGTAGGAAGCCAGATTCTTGAAAGCGTCCTGGCTCACCCTGGGCCCCATCTTTTACAGGAATGGCCCTACCTCACAGGCTGAGCGCGGGCTAAAGGGAGGTGAGCAGGCAAACCAGCATCCTCGGCACTCTGTGGAAGAATTGTAGACACTATCCCAGGTGAAGGCAGTCTAGGCAGGTCTTGCCTCAGGTTCCGCAGCTTGGAAACACCACTGATACCCCACTGAGATGGACATTATTGAAGACTGGGAGGAACCATCCTGGGTCCAGAATTCAGGAAATGGACCAGAGACGCCAGCCAGGCGATTGTGTTTCTAATCAAACATCAATGGGAGGAGGCAGCCTGGGAGGAGACTGGCCCTTGTGCTTGAGACAGACGCAGGTGGAGAGGAAGGGAGAAGGCTGCAGGTTCGGAACAGGATTGCTCGAGGATTGGTGGATCGGGGAGACGACCAGCGTCCAGGCCAGAGCCACCTAGGGATCTGTCCTGTGGAACACACACCAGAAGGTTCACTCTTGTTTCTCTTTAACCTTTTCCCCCCTCTTGTGTAGGATAGCTGGGTTATATAATAAAGTCTAATTGTTTTAAAAAAAAACAAAAACAAAAACAAACAAACAAACAAACAAACAAAAAAACCCAGAGGCAACAGCACTCCCTGGACGTTGGGTACCTGCAGTTCCGATAACTGCATCCCACCAGCACCGACTTCTTCAGGTGGACTCAGCACCTCTCTTATCCTAAGGCAGAAAAGGACCTGGCTGTGCCTTGCCCTCAGCCAGCCACCCCGCATTTTGTTCCTTGTTAGGTCTGCTCTCCTCACACACACACTTTTTTTTTTCACACCCCTGGAAGAGTTTCTAGGATGTGGCACTTTAGCCAAAGTGAGCCTCTTGTTAACGCCGGGTTGGGGATGTCCAGATGATGCACCAAAGGCCATTAAATGGCCCCAGATGGTTGAGGGTGTTTGTTTTGCATCCTTGGAGCTCTGCCAGCCAGAAGAGGAGCCAAGTGTGCAGAGAGGGCCTGCACAGCTGGGTATGGCAGAGTTCCCTCAGGCGAGGCAGTGGGGCTGGAGCGCAGAGGGGCTACCCCTCCTGTCCTTCAAGCTCAGCTCACCCACTTGCTCTCCTGACTCTATACAGGCTCACACTTATCACACGGAAGGGCTTTGAGGCCAGTCAGTCATTTATATTTTAGTGTGAGTGTTAAGTGTTCCTTGGGCCTCGTTATTGTGGAATCAAAAAACTTTACTTTCTTCTTAGCACGTGTAAGGTCTTTGGCTTTCAATGGGTAACTGAGAAGAGAGGAAGAAAACAAAACCAAACAAGATAAAAGACAAATAAACAGTATGCGTGTTTTTCTCTGTGCATCCTTAAAATAGAAGCATTCGGAGAGTGAAAAAGGAAAATAATGTGGCAAACTGGCTAAAATTAAAAGAAAAACAACAACAAAAAAAAGACATAGAGCTTCAGAATTTGAATGGAAAAGATGAATTAATGCAAAAACCCCAACTCTTTTGCCGTAAAACACAGCACCAGGCAAAGGCGGCAAAACTGATGGCCTGCACATCCAACCTGGCCCCAACAGGTCTTTTAGAATGCTTAACATTTTTTCCCATGAGCACTGGAGACGTAGCTCAGTTAGTAGAGCATTTGCCTACCATGCACAAAGGTCAGGGTTCACTCCCCAGCAGTGCGTAGACCAGCTGTGGTAGTAGTTTGTACCTACCAATCCCATCACGGAGGAGGTGGAAGCAGAAGGTTCCAAAAACTTCAAGGTTAGCCTCAGCTACAGAGTGAGTTCAAGGCCAGCCTAGGCTACAAGAGACCCTGTCTCCAGACAAAAAAAAAAAAAAAAAAGAAGAAGAAGAAGAAAAAACAAAAACAAAAACAAAACCCAGAACATCTCCCATAATAATTCAAATTTCCAGCATCGCCAGAAAAAAAGTCAGAAGACCTAGCACCCCGGCTCTCATTTTGGCATGCGGTGGCAGTTGGCTTGTGGCCAGCAGGGCCTGCCAATCTCAGAGAGCCAGCCTCGCTTGCTTGCCTCGCTTGCCTAGCCTCAGCAGGCACGGAGGCTTCCCATAAACAAAAGAAAAAGACCAAAGATACTCCAGGAGAGTGTTTACAGTACATCCAGCAGAAAGATCTGATCCAGTCTGTGTAAACAGAAGAGCAACAGTTTAATAGAAGAACAGGGGAGCAGTGGAAACAGGTACCTCATAGCTGAAGAAGAACTTCAAATAGCCACGAACAGGAAAGACTCAACTTCCTGGCAAGCAGGAAAAAGCAAACGAAAATGAGAAGATACTTTTTTTCCCCCCCTGAGGCTGTCAGATGGCACAATATCAGACCGCTCCCTGACACTCGCTCTTGGTAAGGACATGGGGCAGCTTGTGGGGGTTGTTGGTAAGGACGTAGGAGCCGGTGGGTGCTGTTGATAAGAATGGGGCTGCTGCTGTAACTCTTTCCTAGAGGCCAGTCTGGCAGTTGCTGTGGATATTTTCGTTTGCTTGCTTGTTCATGTGGTTATTGATTAATTTTGTTGTTGTTTGGGGTTTGTTTGTTGTTTGGTTTTGGCTTTTCGAGACAGGGTCTCTCTGTGTAGCCTTGGCTGCCCTGGACTCGCTTTGTAGACCAGGCTGGCCTCGAACTCACAGAGATCTGCCTGCTCTGCCTCCCGAGTGCTGGGATTAAAGGCATGTGTCACCACGCCTGGCTCTGAACCAAGTTATTAATTCATTCATTTAGTTACGTATTCATTTATTTTGAGACAGGCTCTCACGATGAAGATCAAGCTGCCCTTAAACCTGAGCCCTTTCTGCCTCCAGTTCCCAAGTGTTAGGTTTACCGGAATTAGCCTCCATTCCCTTCAACAATCATTACCTTTTCTTTTCTTTTCTTTCTTTTTCTGTTCTTTTCTTTCTTTTTCTGTTCTTTTGAGACAAGCTCTAGCGTGTAGTCCAGGCTGGATTGGAAGGCACAGAAATGTGTCTGTGTCTACCTCCCTAGTGTTGGAATTAAAGGTGCCTTCAATATGTTCACATTATAAAACAAATTTCAAAACATTTCAACAGAGAGCCCCTGGCAACAGCGCAGCAGGTAAAGGGGCTTGCTGCCAAGCCTAACAGCAACCTTAGTTCAAGCCCTGGGATCCACATGGTAGAAGGAAAGAATGAACTCCTGCTGGGGGGGGATCTTCTGACCTTCACACATGTGCCGCCGCCCCCCCCCCACATTTGTGTGTGCGCACACATAAAGAAATGTAATAAGTAAATGTATGTACTGGCAGCACACACACACACGTTGGCAGGGTTGGTTCCCTCTGAGGGCCATGATCCATCCCAGGCCTGTGCCTGGGCTTGTGTAGTGCCGTTTTCTCTCTGTGTCTTCACATGGTCTTCCATCTCTGTCTGTCTGTCTGTGTCCTAGTCTCCTCTTTCTTTTTTTTTTTTTTTAATACATATTTTAGTAATTCATTCATATTACATCTCAATTGTTATCCCATCCCTTGTATCCTCCCATTCCTCCCTCCCTCCCGCTTTCCCCCTACTCCCCTCCCCTAGGTCTGTGCTAGTCTCCTTTTTCAAGGAAACCAGTCAGGTAGGATTGGTGGTCCGAGCTCAAGGCTGCATCTTAATAACAATGTCATTAAAGGCCCTGTCTCCCAACATGCTGCACTCTGAAGTCGGAGAGCTCAGGGTGTCAATGTGTGAAGAGTGGTGGTCATGGCTCAGCTCCTGACACCTCCCCATTCCCCCTGCCCCGCCCCCCCAGGCTGTCAGGAGACCCTTTGTCACCACCTGGATTCTGAGGAGGCTGCAGGCTTTTTCATGGCAGAGCTGCAGACTGTTAGCCCCCACTTCCTGTCTGCCATGGCATCCCTTTTTGTTTCAGTGCTATTTGGTGTGCTATGCAGGGAATCTATATAGCACTGCTGCACATGGCTGCTCTTCCTTTTACTGCTTCTGCAAGCAGCAAGCCGTCTAAACTGGAAGCTGGCACCCTGTGTCTAACAAAGCGGGACACGAGGACTCAGACCTGTGACTCAGAAAGCTGAGAGACAAGTTCAGGGGCAGCCTGGGCTACAGTGTGAACCTTTGTCTCAAAAGAAGAAGAGGAAGAAGAGGAGGAGGAAGCGGAGGAGGAGGAGGAGGAGGAGGAGGAGGAGGAAGAGCCCAAAGCTTGCTAAAAGTGATAGGAAAAGGACAAGGCTATCTCCCACTAACCCCATGCCCCCAACCTCCAGCACCTGGCACCTGGGCTAGCCTTGTCTTGCTCTTCTACCTCCGGTTTTCTGTCCTACTATGCATTGGCCATGACTTGTCCTCCAGAGGCTAATATGCTGCTGAAGCAGGAGGATTGTAAGTTCAAGGCCCTCCGAAGCAACTCCGTGAGCCTTTCAAATTGAAAAGTAGAAAGGCAGAGGATATGGCTCAGTGGTAGACAGCTTACTTGGCATGCGCAAGGGCCCCAGCTTCAATCTGAAGCACTGCAAGAAAAAACAAAAAGCCAAGGTCACATGCTGAAAGCACTTTTTTTTTTTTTTGAGACAAGGTCTCTCTGTGTTAGCCTTGGCTGTCCTGGACTTGCTTTGTAGACCAGGCTGGCTTTGAACTCACAGCGATCTGCCTGCCTCTGCCTACCCCAGTGCCGGGATTAAAGGCGTGCGCCACCATGCCTGGCAACAAGGCAGCATTCTGATCAACAGGCTGAAGTTCCTCTTAAGAGACTGGGCTTAAAAAGGGGTTCATTTTCTTAGAGTCAGATTTCCTGGGACTGTGCGGAGGTTTGACTAGCTTTGGCCCCATAGACTCATGTGTTTGCACGCTAGGCCATAAGGAATAGTGCTGTCAGGACAGGTAGCCTTGTTGGAGGAAGTGTGTTACTGTGGAGGCCAGCTTTGAAGTCTACGTTTGAGCTACGACCAATGTGACACACAGTCTCCTTCTGCTGCCTGGGGAACAAGATGTAGAACTGTGCTCCTTCTCCAGTACCATGCCACCATGCCACATGCCACCACGCCACCGTGCTTCCTACCATGATGAACATGGACTGACCCTCTGAAAGTGGAAGGCAGGCCCAATTAAATGTTGTCCTTTATAAGCCTTGCTGTGGCCACGGTGTGTGTCTTCACAGCAACAGGAACTTCCTGACAAAGACAGACTGTGACACTTCTCCTAAGAGTGGCTTATTATATATAACATTACCTTCCCTTCCTCGTCATCCTCATCCTCGTGTACATGATGTGAGGGGTTATATAGCGTCACTTTGCAGAGTCAATTCTCTCGTTCCACATTTACGTGGGTTCTGGGAGTTGAGCTCGTGTCACCAGGCTTGCACTGTGACAGCCTTTACGTCCTGAGCTGTCTTGTTAGCCCCTGACTCCCCCTTCTCCCCCCCCCCCCCCCCCCCCGCTTGCATAAAGACTTCCTCCAAGCATGCTCTAAACCCTTTCCCACTACTTCACTATGTCTCCATGAAGCCTGAGGCCCTCACACACACACACACACACACACACACACACACACACACTCACACGTGCACACTCACATACATACTCACACACATTCACTCACACACACATTGCATACACGTACAGATTCACACTCAGAGACCTTCACACATAAATGTACACACGGACATCACGTACAGAAAGAGACTGGAGGATCCCGGCGGCAAGCTGCGAGTCTCAAAAAAAATAAGACGGAGCTGAGCATAGTCACACATGTCGTTGTTTGTTTGTTTGTTTGTTTGTTTTTGGTTTTTTGAGACAGGGTTTCTCTGTGTAGCCTTGGCTGTCCTGGACTTCCTTTGTAGACCAGGCTGGCCTCGAACTCACAGCGATCCGCCTGCCTCTGCCTCTCGAGTGCTGGGATTAAAGGATTGCACCACCACCGCCCGGCTGTTTGTTTGTTTTTCAAGAAGGGGTTTCTCTGTGTAGCCCTGGCTGTCCTGGAACTCATTATATAGACCAGGCTGGCCTCGAACTCACAGAGATCTGACTGCCTCTGCCTCCTGAGTGCTGAGGTTAAAGGCATGCGCCACCATGGTCCAGTGGCACTTGTCTTTATTCCCAGCACTTGGGAAGAAGTGTGAGGTCGAGGCCAGCCTGGTCTATATAATGAAGACAGCCCAGGACAGCCAGGGCTACATAGTGAAACCTCGTCTCAAAAAGAAAACAAAACAAAAAAAATTAATTCTAAAAAAGTAAAATGGAGAGTGACAGAAGACGGCACTCAATATCAACTTCTTGCCTCTGTGCACATGTGCCAACACACACACTTGCACACATGTACACATGAACACATCACATACACACCAAAGTGAAGAAGATGAATGGGAGGAGGAAAAGAGATAATTTCATAGGGTCTAAGGTGTAGCTCAGTGATAGAGTGTGGACGGCAGCATGCATGAAGGCCTGGGTGCAATCCTTACCACCAAAAAAAAAGCCCAAGAAATTGAAAATAAGTAGAGGTGAATTAAGTATAGATAAGGGCTGGAGATAGGGCTTGACGGGAGAGTGCTTGTCTACCGTGCTTGAGCGCTGGGCCAGATCTCTCCCACTGCAAAACAAAACAAAAGATAAGACACAATTCTAGTGAATACATGTGTGCATTTAAATATTAAGCAGCCTTTTGCATATGAATAGGTGGCGTTGACAGCCTTGGGAGAAGGAGGAGCAGAGTTCCTAGAAAGGTGGAAAAAGGATTTTAACATTTTATACATATTTCATACAACAGGCTCCCCCCCTCACCCCCCCCCCCCCCCCGAGGATGTGTGAACTGTCCAAAGTGGGAAGACCGGTTTCTAAGCATGAGGGCTGGAAAGCATGTGGAGAAATTGGAATCTGTTTGTGTTATTGTTGGGAACATAAAACGATGGAAGATCTGTGGAAACATAGGAATCCAGGCCGAAAGGGCAAGTGTGTCACAATGTCCCAGTCCATCCAGCTTACAGAGCAGAGAGTAGAGGGGTGGGTGTCAGGGGCTGGGGAAATGGGAACTGGTGCTTAGGGTGGTGGAACCAAAAGCTTTGGAGATGGATCGTGGTGACACATAGCAGTAGGGATACACCCAACTGCACAGCACCGTGCACTGAAATTGGCCACCATGGCAAAATGGATATGTATCACTCACCACACACACACACACACACACACACTCACACACACTATAAAAACATTGTCTTCTAAAGCTGAGAATGTTGCTGCTTCCCTATTATGCCAGCTTTGGGAGCTGGGGACAGGAGAATGGCAACTTCCTTTTAGCCTGGGTTAGATAGGGAGATTCTATTAAAAGGAGGAAGAAAAAAAAAAAGGCTTCTAAAGGAAATGTTATAACAGAGACAGAGTCAGGAACAGGGACAGAAATACATTTAACATTGACACCAGTTCCCCCCAGGCTTGGCCACTGGGAAGACTTGCTGTCTTCTCTGCCCTTTGTCTACAGCCAGGGTGAAAGGACATAGAGTTGAAAGCTAAAGATATCCAGAAGCCCAGGCGCCTTCCTCTGCCCTTCTACCTGCTACCTCTTCCTGTCCCTGTAGACGCCCACACAGTCCCATAATGGCCATGACTATTGTCCACAAGCCTTTCACCAGGTCGGCCTTGATGCTTCCTTATTGTCAGGTGAGTCTATCTGGAACTGTGTCATCACTCTGACTATAAGCCCCTTAAAGGTAAAGTGGTACCATGCCTACATCTATAGTCCCAACTACTCCAAAGGTTGAGGCAGGGAGGGAACTGCTTGAACCAGGGAGTTAGACACCACATAGCATGGGCAGCACAGTGAGACAAAGTAAAAATGAATGAATGAATAGATGAATGAATGAATTAATTAATAGATGAATGAAAGGTAAAAACTGGATCTTTGTGTTTATTTTTCGAGACAGGGTTTCTATATGTAGCCCTAGCTGTCCTGGAACTCACTCTGTAGACCAGGCTGGCCTCGAACTCACAAAGATCCACTTGCATCTGCCTCCTGAGTGCCACCATGCCTCACTGTAACTGATTAATTATTATTATTGTTATTTTATTTTGGTTTTTCGAGACAGGGTTTCTCTATGTAGCCTTGGCTGTCTTGGACTTGCTTTGTAGACCAGGCTGGCCTCGAACTCACAGAGATCCACCTGCCTCTGTCTCCTAAATGCTGGAATTAAAGGCATGAGCCACCACACCTGACAATTATTTATTTTTTAAATTCCATGTGCATTGGTATTTTACCTACATGTATGTCTGTGTGAGGGTGCCGTGCCGGATCCTCTGGAGTTGTGTTGCAGACAGCTGTGAGCTGCCATGTGGGTGCTGCGAATTGAACCCCGGGCCTTCTGGAAGAGCAGCCAGCGCTCTTCACTGCCGAGCCATTTCTCCAGCCCTTAAACTGACTCTTCAGCCTATAACCTCAGCACTTTGGGAGTCAAGACAGGAGAAATGAGTTTGAATTGGCGTCAGTGGCGTGGTTTACATAGAAACACCCGTGGAAAAAGGAAGGGACTCAAGGGAAGAAAAGGCCAATTAAAAAAAAAAAAAGAAAAAAAAAGACCTTTTCTCTAGGTTTTAGAGATATACTCTAAAAGAAAGAAAGGAAGGAAGATGAGAGGGGATGAGAAAGAGAAGGAGAAAGAAGAGAAAAGGAAATGAAGAAAATACACTGAATCTTAGCTGCCCCGGGATCGCTCTGGCTTCTGTCAGTGCTTAGTAAGGGTATGATGTATCTATCCAGGATACTAGTCCACAGCCAAACAAAGGGGAGGGGGGTGATCCCGCCAGGAGTGAGGCAGGCCAGCCATGGGGAGAGGGAGGGAGAGAGGGGGGGAGATAGAGAGTCATCAGGCTTTTTTTCCCAGGGGGGCGGGGGAGGGGCTGGGGGAGAATTTGAGACAGGGTTTCTCCATGTAGCCCTGGCTGCCCTGGAACTCACTCTGCAGACCAGGCTGGCCTCGAACTCACAGAGATTCTCCTGAGCTCTGGAATTAGAGCTATGCACCACCGCGTCTAGCAGCTGTCAGACCTGG
Source organism: Acomys minous (assembly GCF_964271855.1). Taxonomy (NCBI): domain Eukaryota; kingdom Metazoa; phylum Chordata; class Mammalia; order Rodentia; family Muridae; genus Acomys; species Acomys minous. The sequence goes on along the minus strand of NC_140488.1, from coordinate 111,461,788 downwards.
ACCAAAAAAAAAAAAAAAGGGAACCCTTGATTGCATATCCGGAAGTGAAAAGAAGGAAAGGTTCTGCACCGTGATTTCCAAGTGGGCAGCAGTCGAACGATAGTCTACAAAGGTGAAAACTTCAGAGGCAGTAAGTGAGAAAAAGTAATTGCTGCCCTGCTGTTGGGGAGGGGAAAGGAAGAGGAGGTGGGTCAAGGGGGGGGTATGTTTGGTTTTTGAGACATGGGCTTCTGTATCTGAAGTTGGCCTGCGATTCATTATGGAGCTGTATATGACTCCAGATTAATTTTGGATCCTTGACTTCACCTGCTCAGTACTGGGATGATGAGGCATCGCCATGTTGGGGTTCATGTAGGCCTGAGGACTAGACCTAAGGTTTTGTGCTTATGTGTCCCCTGAGCTACATGCATTTCATGCACTCAGCCAGCTGAGCCACATCCCCAGCCCTGAACCAGCTTGTTTACTTGAGGCAAGCCCAGGCTGGCCTTGAACTCACAGAGTGAGTGCTGGACTTAAAAGACATACCACTGTAAAAGGAACTTTTTATAGTCTCTTGACTCAGTTGCTGTCTAGAAGGCTTACTGTCTCCTCCTGCTAACCTAGGCCTAGTTCTGGAAGCTTCTAGCTTCTGTGCAATCTAACCTAGGCCTAGAATGTTTCAGCCTCTGAGACTTACTGCTGAATAAGCTCACCCTTACTTGTTCTTTCTGAGCTCTGGCTGGCTGGTTCAACTCAGCTGTTCTGGCTCAAACTCTTCTCCCGGCTGACTTAATTAATCTGGCTTCTCTCTCAGCCCGGAATTGCTCTACTTGGCCTCAAACTAACTCAGGAATCTGCTCTAATCTTCTGGCTCCTTCTCATTTTCTGGCTTATTCTGTCTTCATCTGAATTCTCTCTCTCCCACTCCCCCCCTCCAACCTATTTCTCTATCCTGTCCTGGTAAAACTGCCTTCTCTCTGTAAAACTACCTCTTAACTGGCTTCCCTTTTCTCTCTCTTCTTGGGAGAGTTGGGCAAATCCTATTCTGTCAAATCTTCTCTGATTGGTCACCTTTTCTGCCACTCAATTAGACATCACTTTCAAACATGGATGCTTCCTTCTACAAACTAACTTTACCTTCCTTTGGGATTAAAGGCATGTATCATAACCACTCCTGGATCTAAGCTTTTCTTGTTTTTTTGGTTTTTCGAGACAGGGTCTCTCTGTGTAGCCTTGGCTGTCCTAGACTCCCTTTGTAGACCAGGCTGGCCTCGAACTCACAGAAATCCACCTGCCTCTTCCTCCCGAGTGCTGGGATTAAAGGTGTGTGCCACCACACCCGGCGATCTAAGCCTTTCTTTACACGAAACTCGCTCTATAGCAGGCTGGCCTTGAACTCAGATTTGTTTGTCTCTGTCTCCTGGATTAAAGGCATGTTTGTATTCCAGCCGGATCACACAGACCTAGAAGACCTTCGGATGCGGTATCTTGCCAGAGCATCCATGTTCTGAATTAACATTCCTCTACATGCCACGCCCAGCTTAAATAAATATTTTAATGCAAGTATTGCTGATAACAGAAAATGGTGAGTAGAATGTAAGAAATCTAAACTTACAGACTTAAAACTGCCAAGAGGGGAGAGGCGGGGGGAATATGCAGCTTAGCTTGTTCATGTGATTTAGTCCCAAGACTAACTGAGACCCTAGTTGGGAGTGTACATATCAGAGAGTAGACCAGGGGAGCTGGTTTTCTCTATCCATCATGTGGATTCTGGGGCTCAAACTCAGGTCATTGGGCTTGGTGATAGTACTTTTATTCACTGAGCTGGTCCATTTGCCTTATTTTTTTTAAAAAAATTTTCCGTAATGGGTCTTGTTTGCCTGTATGTATGGAAATGCACCGCTTGCTTGCCTGGTGCCCATGGAAGGCAGCAAAGGTTGGATTCTCTGTAACTGGAGTTACAGATAGCTGTGAGCTGGGTGGGCACAGGAAATCAAATCCAAGTCCTCTAGAAGAGCAGCCAGTACACAGAACAGATGAGCCATCCATGGCTCCAGCCGCCATTTGTTTGGTTTGAGAGAGAGGGTCTCACTGATGTAGTCTGAGCTTGTCTGGAACTTGTGATCCTCCCACCTCTATATATTGGATTACAGATGTGTGCCACCACACCTGGCCTCTTTCTCGTTCCCCCTCCTTCTGACACCCTGTTCTAGAAACCAAATGGAGGGCTTCACCCCTAACCTTTGCTTGCTGCAAACAGCCTTGCTCTCTGGCCCAAGCTCCCGTTGAATTCATTATGTAGTGGAGGCTAGTCTCAAACTCACTATGCAGTCTAGACTTGCTTTAGACTTGTGGCAATCTTTCTCCCCTAGCCTCTTGATTGCAAGAATTACAGGCCTGCACCCCCATGTCCTACCTTTTTAAACGTTTTTACAGAGAAGCCAAGTGTCCTTCATTGTATTTAACACCCTTTTCCAGACTTTGCCATCACCCTGTCTATAGTTAATCTGGCTCTAGAACTCCCTTGGTTTGGGCAGGCTGCATATGGCTTGGCCTCTTTGGAGAATTAAGAAAGGAAATTAAGGCTAGTTATGTGGCTCAGTGGAAGAGTGCCCCCTAGGAAGCACAGGGCTCTGGGTTCGAATCCTAGCATTTACAAAAAGTTTGAAGAAAGACAATTAAACTGGGTGGCGGCTGTAGTGCACGCCTGTAATCCCAGCACTCAGGAGGCAGAGGTAGGTGGATCTCTGTGAGTTTGAGGTCAGCTTGAACTACTGAGTGAGTTCAGGACAGCCAGGGCTATAGGATTACGTAGAGAAACAATGTCTCAGATTGAGAGACAGAGAGACAGAGAGAGAGAGAGAGAGAGCGAGCGCCTATCTACAGCAACAGCAGCATTGCCTGCCTGCAAAACAGCTTGTGGAGAGTGTATAGGGAGCCACACTGCAGAGAGAAACACAAAAGCTTGGCTGCCAAGAGATATTCATCAAGAAACAGCCCGACCGAAAGGCAGTGGGGTGCGACAGCTATTTCAGGAGGCTGGTTTGTTTCCACAGCAGACCAGGATAGGCACCTACTGCAGACACACCGTTGTTGGCGCCTTCCCTCTCTCTGCCTTCTGTACCTAGGACGCAATGGCACCAACAGCTTGAAGTCCCTGCCCGGTTTCATGGTGCACCAATCTTTGCCAGAGTGCCTTTCCAGCATCTGCAACAACCTCGCTGAAGAATGCTGTTTGGTTGCTATCAAGGCTCTTGACCTCAGGGTGCAGGCATGCAGCAATTTAGTGCCTCCAGCTGGGGGTGGGGTGGGGGCGGTGGAGTGGAGTGGGGTGTCGGGGGTGGGGGGTGGGGGTGGGCGGGCGATGATCCCCCACCGCTGGGCTTGAGAGGGTGCTTCCTGCTGTTCCTGGCTCCCAGGTGACTGCATCGCTCAGCTGCGCGCCCACGCCACCACCCCCTGTTTCATTTATCATCCTTTCCCTCTGATGCCAGCTTCTGATTAGAGGGCTAGAAAATAAGCCCTGAGAGAGAACTAATTACTTAAGTGGAGGACAGAGAGGCAGGCCAAGGAATGGCTTGGTAACAGCTTCCTCGTGGCACCAGAGTTATTACCACAGGCTGAGGTGACCAGCGGCATGTCTTAGGTCAGGTTCCCTGGGAACAGAGCCCCAGACAGGGATTCTGGGGCAAGCGACACACGTTGGGGGTGGGGCTCTCAGAAGGAAAACATAAGCAGGGGCAGAAAAGAGAAGCCAGTCAGTCAGCAGGAGAGAGAGAGAGAGATGCTCAGTGGAGAGATAGTTTTTTTGTTTTGTTTTTGTTTTTGTTTTAACATTAGCCTCCCCTCGGAGTGCCTTGGGGACTGTTCTGCAATACGAATAGTAACACATATTGTCCCTATGCTTGACACAAAAGGTCCAGGCCTTTAGACCTCCAAATGGACCAGTCATTGATCAGTTTTTCCCCATGAGGACTAGGGGACACATCTACCCCGAGTCATCATTTCTAGGTGGGCTTGTTCTAGGCTTATGCTAAGAATCGCCGTCTGGGCGTGAGGCGGTGGCCAAGGCGCCACAGTACCTGGCTGGACAGCAATAGCATTCAGCAACCAACAGCCAGGCTGGTGTGGTGGTGCACGCCCACCACCCTAGCACTTGCTGAGAAGGGAGGGGTAAGGAGGAACTCAAGTTCATAGGCAACCTGGACTCCTAAGTGAGATCCCACCTCAGTAAAGAAGAGGTGAGGGTGCAGCTCAGTGGCAGAGCATTTTTCCAGCCTGTGTCACACCCTGAGTTCCATACCTAGTATCATGAAAAGAGAAAAGGACTGGAGGGATTGGGTCAGTTGTTAAAGTGCTTGCCACAGGAGCCTGGGAACCCAATTCCAGATCTCCAACATTCACTCAAAACTCAGGCAGGAACTGCGCTCCTCTAGCCCCGTGATTGGAGAGGTGAAAACATGGTGGCTAAGCCAGTCCAGCTGAATCAGTGAGCTCAAAGGGCGCTGAGAAACCCTGTCTCAAAACAATAAGATGAATGGAGCAACAAGATGGCTCCATGGGTAATGATGTTTTCCTCTGTGTCCAATGGCCTGAGCTGGATCTTAGAAAGAGCTCACTTCCCGAGTTGGGCATTTAGCTCAGTGTAGAGTGCTTGCCTAGCAAGTGCAAGGTCCTGAGTTCCGTCCTCAGCTCTTGGTGGGGGGGGGGGGGGGAGGCCTTTAGAAAGAGCTCACTTACAATTTTTTCTTCAACTATCCCAGGAATACTGTGGCACACTCAAAGCCACATATTTATATGTAATAAATAGTTTAATTTAAAAAAATAATAAGGAAGCTGGGTGCGGTGGCACACGCTTTTAATCCCAGCACTCGGGAAGCAGAGGTGTGCGGATCGCTGTGAGTTCAAGGTCAGCCTGGTCTACAAAGTGAGTCCAGGTTAGCCAAGGCTAACACAGAGAGACACAACAAACAATAATAATAAGGTATGCCAGGTGTGGTGACACCTTTCATCCTAGAGCTTGGGAGGAAGAGGCAGGCAGATCTCTATGAGTTCAAGGCTGGCTTACATGCAGTTCCAGGCCAGCTGGGGCTACATAGTGATGCCCTGTCTCAAAAAAGAAAAAAAAAAAGAAGGAAAGAAAGAAAGAAAAAAGTGAAGAGCGATTGAGGAAGACATACAACATCAACTTCTGACCCTCTTGCACACATGTGTACGAACACCCATACGTACACACAAATACGTGTGCGCACACACACAGCAAGTGAATAGAATTGGAATAGTCCAAGCAGAATCTATGGAAGTGTCTAGTTGGTGAGAGCCTGAGAACCTGCCTGTTGCCATGGAAGATGAGTGGAGAAGGGCTTCCGCTCAGCTGGGGTTCTATGAGCAGTGACCAGTAGGATGCTCCCGTGTGAGAATCACTGGGAACCACAGCTTGCGACCAGCAAACCAGCAAACGTTGATCTGACAGACCTCAGGGATTCCCTGGGGGAGCTGCCAGAAGTAGGTTAGCGTTAATAACAGCAGCAGGGGGGAAGGGGTGACTCCATCAGGTGCTATTTTGAGTGCTGAACGGCTCATTTAATCCTTCAAACAACCCTCAAGTGAGCTGTCCCCATTTTATGGACGGAGAGACTGAGGCCATGCAAAGGTTCATTAATTCGCTCATGTTGCACAGCTCGAAAGAGCCGTGGGTTGTCCGTTGGCCTCCATGTGTGCCATAGCACGTGTCTAGGCACACGGATAAATAAAGGTAACAAAAAAAAATACTAGTGGGGCTGGAGAGATGGCTTAGTGGTTAGGAGCACTAACTGTTCTTCCAGAGGACCTGGATTAGATTCACAGAACCCACACAGTAGCTCACGACCATCGGTAACGCCAGCGCCAGACATCTCTCTTCTGCTTTTTGTGGGTACTAGACACACACACAGTACACAGACAAACCTGCAGGCAAGGCATCCATGCACATATGATAAAGCAACAACAATACTCGCCACTCAGGAGGGAGAGTCTGGTGGATTGCTATAAGTTCAAGGGCAGCCCGGTCTACAAAGTGAGTCCAGGACAGCCAAGCCAAGGATACACGGAGAAACCCTGTCTCAAAAAACAAAACAAAACAAAAACAACAATAATACAGTTTAGAATGGATTGTCAAATATAAATCATGAATCACTGTAGATGTCAGATATCCCCATATACAGCTGTGAATTTTTCACATGTCCTTGAGTTATAGACGGTTGTGAACATCCATGTAGGTGCTGGAAATCAAACCCAGGTCCTCAGAAAGAGCACCCAGTGTTTAACTGCTGAGCCATCTCTCCAGCCTGGTCTTAGGTTTTTGGTTTTGGTTTTGGCTTTTTGTTTTTTTGTTGTTGTTGTTTTTGTTTTTAATTTTTTTTGTTTTTTGTTTTTTGTTTTTTTGACTTTGCTAAACTTGGAGTGTCAAATTCAGATTTTTCCCTGGGCTAGTGATAAGGGCCCTATCCTCTCCTGTGATGCTGAAGAGCAGCAGTGAGCCATGGTCCCACGGCTAGTCCCATAATGGCAACTGAGGGACAATAACCAATATTCCACAGCATGCTATGTCACTTGGATACTTATGGACCACGGGCAGGGTACAGTCAATGTGGTTTCCTCTTATTATATTTCTAACTCATAATGAGTTTATTGGAAGGGAAAGAAAGGAATAGCTGGATAGAGTTGTATTTTATGGATATGTAAACATTAGACAAAACTCCAGTAAGCCAAGCGAGTTCTTAAGGATGGAGATCCCTAGAAAGAAAGGTAATATATTATGTGTGTGGATGTGTATTCGATGCGTGTGCCAGGGAGTAAAGGTGGGTGTCAAACATAACTTGAAGGACTTGGTTCTCTCCTTCCACCATGGGGATTCTGGGGACTAAACTCAGGCTTGGCAGCAAATCCTTTTATCTATCGGGCCATCTTGCCTGCCCTCAATTTATTTTTTGAGAGAGTATTTTATATAGCCTAGGCTGGCCTGGAACTGGTCATCCTTGGTCATCATAGGCAAGGATGACCTTAAACTTGTAATTCTTCTGCCTCTACCCCCTCAGTGCTAGGATTACAGGTATAAGCTACTTTATGTGTTTCTGGGGACAGTGCCCAGGGTTTCTTGCATGCCAGGCAAGCACTCTACCAACTAAGCCACATGCCTGACCGTATGCAAGCAATTGTAACTTTGTTTTTTGTCTTTCCAGATGAGGTTTCTCTGTGCAGCCTTGGCTGTCCTGGACTCACTCTGTAGATCAGGCTGGCCTCGAACTCACAGGGATCCACCTGCCTCTGCCTCCTGAGTGCTGGGACTAAAGGCCTGTACCACCACCACCCAGTTCAATTGTAACCTTTAATAAAGAGAACATTTTAAACTATCATATATATATAAAAAATATCCTAATGCAAAACAAAATGATTTTAAATAAACTCACCTTTAAAAGTGCCTAGCATGCATTAAGTATGTAATTATCAGGAACTGCCAGAAATACCATTACCATCCATAAGCCGGTTACAGAGTGCCTATTATGTGTGTGCAAGTCATATTTAGTCTCCATCAGGAGGCACAGACGTGCAAGACAATGTCCTTGTTCTGAGAGATACATAGATACATAGGTAGATGATAGATACATACATACATACATACATATATACATACATACATACGTAGATGATAAGTAGGGAGGTAGATAGATAGCCAAATACCCCATGGTAGTGTTTATTTTGTATTTGATGAGTGCTATAAACAATGGGGGCTTCACAAAGTTGAAAAAAAAAAACAGAGATCATTTCCAGCTGGACTCTTTTGAGGAAGCAGGGCTGGAGGGAGGCTTTGAAAACAGGAAAAGAATTCAGTAGCAAGATAAAATGGGAAAGAGCCACCTCACCAGGGAACAATTCTTTTTTTCAAAGATTTGTCTGTCTGTCTGTCTGTCTGTCTGACTTTGGTTTTTCCAGACAGGCTTTCTCTGTGTAACAGAGCCCTGGCTGTCCTGGAACTCACTCTGTAGGCTGGGAAAACTCTAAGAGATCCACCTGCCTCTGCCTCCAGGAGTGCTGGGATTGAAGGCATATGCTATCACACCCGGCTGAAAGATTTCTTTCTATTAATTGTGTGTGAATATGTGTGTCCATGTGTGTGGTATGTGTGCATTAGTGCAGTTTCTCAAGGGTGCTAGAAGACAGTGGAGCCTGCTGTGTGATCGCACGTGTTGGGCTGATGTATGGCAGCTCCTATGATGCTGGGTTGAGACATGAGTGTTGGGTATGCTAACCATACTTCCAAAAGCCTGATCTTTCTGAGTGGCAGCAAAAGGAGGCAGAGAAAAGCCAGTAAGCTACAAGCTGTGCATCCCCAGACTGGCCTCTGAGAGTCATGACTAGGCTCCACAAGACAGTGTAGGGAGATACGACCAGGCAGTAAGAAATGAAGTTCATTACTTGAGCTGGGCACTGAGGGTGGGCAGTCTCTGGTTTGTCCTGCTATCAGCAAAGTGGCATTCCATGGATGGGCCTAAAAACAAGCAAACAAACAAACAAAATGTATCCTATGCTGCTAAGTCTGATGGCCTGAGTCCAATCCTTGAGACCCACATGGTGGAAAAGAGAGATCCTGGTTCCACAAGTTGTCTTCTGCCCACCACACATATGCCATGGCACGCACATGCACACACACACACACACACACACACAAACACACACAAACACACACATACACACTCACACACACAGCAAGCAAACAAAGAAATGTAAGAAAAAACAGACCCCAAGATCATCTTGGCTCTGGCCTGGGTGTCTGTAGACACAGCATGTATAGAGATGACACTTAAAAAAAAAAAGTTACAACTTGATTAATTAACCACAAGGTCCTGGGAAATTGAGTTTAAGAAAAATTTGGATAATTGGACCATCATATAATATCAAGAATGTTAAATACACAAGTCAGCTGAGCACGCGGAGTTTATGGCAAGCTCTGATTAAAACGAAGTTTCTGATAATCAAAGTTTTAATGGCAGAGACTCATTTGAATTTCTTCTGTATAAAAGGGAGATTGGATAGCATGTGTGCAGAATATCTTGGGATATTTTTCCATTCTCCTTAGTTCCAGTTAGGTCACAGAAATGCCTTCTTAGCTATTTATTTCAGGAAAATAGAAGGGGGCGGGGCTGGTCCTTTGGTGTGTCCCAGGCTAGTGAAAACAGGACTTACCACAGATGTGTTTACCAGACTGCTTTGCAAATTGGAGGCTAGGAAAAGCCTGCCTATCATCTAAGCCCTTTCAAAAAGCCAAGCCATCCCAGGCGCAGCAGAAGCCTACACCAGCCAAGAGATAGGCCAAGTTTATAAACGGCCATAATATGTTTATTGCAAGGATGTCAATTACTCAATATCCCTGCCCCTCTTGGGTCTGAGATCGGCATGTTTCCACAAAAAGAAACCTGTGTTTTACTGCATTTACTCCACCATAATTCCAGATGTCTGTAAGATTCCAGTGCCAGGCATGGGGTTGGGGAGGGAGACAACGAAGCTGAGGATAATTCTGTCACAGGCTACTCCAACTGGAAGGCAGCAGGGGGTGCGGGGGTTGTGTGTCTTCTGTGGTGGTGTGTTCTTTCTCCTTTTCTTCATGGTCAGGAGGCATAGGAGCCATCATTGCAAGCAGAGGCACTTTGGCTGTCCCCAGCCTCAAGCAGACTTTCCTGTCTGCCTCTGGAAACCTGACGCGCGTCACATTGGAGACAGAGACGTATTTCTTAATGAAATGGCTGCAGTGTGCCTAATTTACGCCAGGACAGAAAGCGCCGACGGGGCACAAAGGACACTTGTTTTTGCTGCGGTAGGGAACACATATGGGCCACATCAGCCAGGAGAGAATGGGAGTAGCTTTGCAAGGTAGCCTGCTCAGAGAATTGTCTTCTTTCTCCCTGGCTCCTATAAAGCGAGAGAGATATTTACTGTGTGCTTTCACACCAGCCCGTTCAGCCCTGTTTATTGGAACATGAGGTTGTGCGAGCATTTCTCCCAGGCCTGTTCATGAGCAAGTAAGAAAAGCAGGTTGTGGCCATGGAATTTTCAGTAGGATTTATTCTCTCCATTTCCCCAGGCTCTTCTGGCTAACATTGTCCAACACAGCACCCCGTTGAAGAGGGCTAGAATATTCTCTTCACGTGTGTGAATCAGGAAGGGTGCACTGGAGGGTTAAGTCTCCGGAGACACTGTAGAGCCATCGGGATGGATTTTGCCTCCTAGCAGACTGAGCTGACCTGCTATATAACCAAGGGCTGGAGGGTAGCGCGGCCAAGGAGGTCAGGACCATTCTTGATCATCACAATGCTCTTCAAATGTGGGGCTTTGGCCTCTGTTCAACACAGGGAGAAACGTCACTCAGGGCCAGCAGCTCAGAGAGTGAGGGCAACAGAAGTTCCTTCACTGGCCCTTATGACAAAATGTCTCTAAAGCGGGGTGGGGGGGGGGGAACGGGACGACGACACACACACACATACACTTTGCTAGTACACAAAACATTTTAAACATTTTGTGGCAGGTTCTCTTGTGGTCCAGGCTAGCCTTAGGCTTGCGGTGTTACAGAAGATGACCTTGAACTGTCTCTATCCTCCTGCCTCCTTATCCCAAGTGCTAAGATTACAGGTGTGTACCCACCCCCAGCTTGGAGGATACTGGGGATTCAACTCAGGGCTTTGTGCATGCTAAGCAAGCACTGTATCAACTGAGCTACACCCCCAGCCCCACAAAATAATCCTTTGAGGGATAATGTGAACTACCCTACACACACACACACACACACACACACACACACACACACACACACACAGATTTGAACAGATTCACAAGGTATATGTTTTGAATTTATTTGTTTATTTGGTTGTTTGAGGCAGGGTTTCTTTGTGTAGCCTTGGCTGTCCTGGATTCAGTCTGTAGACCAGGCTGGCCTCAAACTCACAGAGATCCGCCTGCTTCTGCCTTCCCGAGTGCTGGGATTATAGGCACGCACCATCACACCCGGCTTTGAATGAATGATTTTTTTTTTAATTGACTAATTTTTTGTGTATGGGTGTTTTGTCTTAGATGCACTTCAGTGCACCATGTGACTGCCTGGCCCTCAAGGGCCCCAGAAAATGGAGTGGGATCCCCTGGGACTAGAGTTATAGACAGCTGTGAGATGCTCTGTGGGTTCTGTGAGTCTAACCCTGATCCTCAGGAAGAACAGCTAGTGCCATCAGGAAGAACTGTTGAGCCATCTCTTACAAATTAACAAGATCAACCTCTATAGCTAACAAAGTGCACACCTTTAACCCCAGCACTCGGGAGGCAGAGGCAGACAGCTCTCTGTGAGTTCGAGGCCAGCCAGGACATTCACTGCTACAGAGAAACCCTGACTCGAAACGAACAATGTGGTTATTTGCATGATATAGCAGAAGATATCTGTTGTAAGCCAAATGCTTTTCATATATTTATAAATAAATGTAGTCCTCCCTAATATCTGAGGAGTAAAGTTTGAGGACCCCTTGTGGACACCAAAAATCTCTGGATGCTCAAATCCCTTCTACAAAACGTGTTGTGTTTGTATAGAGCCTTAAAACGGCTTCTAAAGTCCCTCTAGGTTACTTATCACACCCAATACAATATAAATGATATGTAAATGGTTGTTATATTCTTTTTTAATTTAAATGTTTTTATTTAATTAATTTATTCAGATTACATCTAAATTGTTATCCCATCCCTTGTATCCTCCCATTCCTCCCTCCCTCCCGCTTTCACCCTATTCCCCTGACCTATGTCTGTGACTGCGGGGGACCTCCTCCCCCACTATATGGTCATAGGCTATCAAGCAAGCTGGTAGCCTGCTTATTCTTTCTCTGAGTGCCATCAGGCCTCCCCACCAAGGGGAGGTGGTCAAATATGGGGCACCAGAGTTCACAGGGTTCTGCTCAAACTACTGCACCAGCCAAGGACAATACTTGCAGTAAACATAGAATCCCTTCTCAGATCTAGCCAATGGACAAGACATTCTCCACACGTGAGAGGAGAGTGGGGACTGACTTGGATTGTTCTATTCTTTAGAGGACAATGGCAAGAAAAAAATGTCTGTGTATGTTGAGTATGGGTGCTATTTTTCCTCAATATATTTTAGCCAAGGTTGGTTGAATCCACAAATATATAGGCCGTGTGCACAAAGGACTAGCTGGACATGGATAGCTGTTGGGGTTGAGAGCTTGAAAGTGAGGCCACCTATGTCAAGTAGGTGCAGTAACTTGTTGGGTGAGGTGACTTCATTGTCTTGAGGAAATAATACAATGCTGCCATTGAAGTGAGAAAGACCCATCCTGTAGCACGCTGTGAGGAGCCATAGGCTCTTTGGTGTATCTTTTGTCTTCAAGCTATTTCTAAAACTTGAGGGGAGAAAATGATGTCATAGGAAAAGAAAGAACACATGCTGGTGGGAAGCTTAAAAAGAACCATCTGGAGCTTAGAGTAAGGCATGAGGAAGGGGGTGGGGCACCCTAGGTCCCTCATAGGGGGAGCAAAGGTGTGCCTCATTGTCCTGAAGCTTCCAGAAAGTCTAAAAATAGTAGCCCTTTCCTGACCTAGAGCCCATGGGCCACATCCCAGTCTGAGCCCCAGGCTCTATTTCGCCCATTGCTTCCTTATTTTCTGTCTTGCAAGTCTTTCTCAGGACACCAAACCCTGAGTGGCCAGGCTATGCCCAGCTTTGGTTCAACAAAAGTGTCAAGAAATCCTGACCACCTCTTGGGAAAATAGTTTTCCTCCGTGGTGTGTGTTTGTTTGTGGTGTGCTCGAAGCTTAACATACACACATGGATTGTCCTCCCATGATGCTGGTCCTTTTTTTCAAGGTTTCCCAGGGCTGGCCGAGTGTTGGGAGACTTGTGATTCAAAGATGGAGGGACAAAAGCCCTGATGACCCTGCTGTGCATTATGAAGAATTGCCACATTTGTTGTTGTTGGAGACAGGTTTCTCTGTGTAGCCGTGGCTGTCCTGGACTCCCTTTGTAGACCAGGCTGGCTTTGAATTTACAGAGATCAGCTAGCCTCGGTCTCCCGAGCGCTGGGATTAAAGGCGTGTGTCGCCACACCCGGCTGAATTGCTGCATTCTTAGGGAGCCTCCCATACCTGAGAATTGCTTCAGAGATACTGGGTAGAGAGGATGAGGAGGGTTGAAGCAGTCAGGGCTCACACACTGAGCTTTGTTTAATGAGTGCTATGGAGCAAAGGACTTGTGTAGAAATCAATCCTTTCCCAATGAAGGACGAGCCGACAGGAGGAGTTAGCACGTCTAAGAAGTCACCAGCCTGACATTCCTCAAGAGTTGTGTGAGGCCCCAGGAGAACTCCTGGAGAATAGAGCCCTCAGGTGCTATGACACCAGGTCTGTGGTAGCCGGGGCTGGGCAGGGCTCGCAGTGGGGGAGAAGTGCTGCCTACAGAGCAGCAGAGAACAAAGCCAAGCTGGCATCTTCTTGTGCACCCTACCTCTACAAGAGCGACTCAAAATAGTCCTGGCAACAGGGCGATTTCCATCTGAGAGACAGAGGTGGAAGGGGGCTACAGGCTTACAGGAAATCGCCTCCTCCACCACATGTATTTTATGCACGCAGAGTCCGGAGGAGAACATTGAGTGTCCCACCTTATTCACTTGAGCCATGCCTCTCACTAAACCTGGAGCTAGCTAGGCTGGAAGCCAGAATGCCTCATCCGTCCTTCCCCCTCGCCACACCGTGCTGTGGTTCCGGGCACTCAGGACTACACCTGAATTTTTATCAAGGTTCTGGGAACTTGAACTCAGGCTCTCAACTTGTACAGCGAGTTCTGCTACTCTCTGAGCCGTCTCCCAGCTCCTGCCCACATTCTCCAAAGAAGTTTCTTGTTATTGAACTGGATTGTTGTCATCCTCAAATCCATGTTGGTGACTGGAACCCTCGCTGGCGCTGTGACGGCATTTGAAAATTGGAGTAAGAGCAGTTAAATCAGGAGGCCTAAGCTAACAGAACCGTTGAACTTATTAAAAAGAAGAGAAAAGAAAAGAGTCACGCGTGGTGGCGAATGACTTTAGTCCCAGCTCTTGGGAGGCAGAGGCAGGCAGATCGTTGTGAGTTCGAGGCCAGCCTGGTCTGCAAAGCGATTCCAGGAGAGAAACCCTATCTCGGGGGGGGGGGGGGGGGGAACAAAACAAAAAACAAACAGAAAAACAAACAAAGCGTTGCTGCCACACCTGGCTAGCCTTATCTTTTAAAATCACCCCCCTCCCCCCACCTCTGTGTGTAAACTGTGTGGTCAGAGGACAACCTGTGGAAGTTGGTTCTAATTCCTCCCACTGTGTGAGGAATCAGGCTTGACATCAGGCCCCCTCCCCACCCAGTGAGCCACCTCACTGGCCTGTGAGCTCCATCTTTTTGTATTTTGTTTATTTGTTTTTTGAGACAGGGTTTTCTCTGTGTAGCCTTGGCTGTCCTTGACTCACTCTGTAGACCAGGTTGGCCTCGAACTCACAGTGATCCGCCTACCTCTGCCTCCTGAGTGCTAGGATTACAGGTGTGCGCCACCATGCCCCAGCAAGCTCCACCTTTTTAAAGCTTACCCCAGTGATGCCTTATAGGTGAAAGAGAGGCATATGGAAGCCTTAGGCTTTGCCCAGGCTGGGAGCAAACTAAAGCACACTGGGAAACGTCCAAAGTAATTAGTGGTGTTTCCAGCCACTGTCTTGGTGGTGGTGGTGGTGGGGTGTTGGCTTATTGTGTAGCAATACAGAGCAGAGCAAAGGTCCCTATAACAAATTCATCCAGGAGACCACCTAAGTAGAAGTAAAGATGTCGGTATACGCAACTTTTGCCTGTTTTGTGGACACTTTTGGCTGTTTCAGACCATCAAACTGGGTAACACACCAGTGCGGGGCTACCACACAGGCCACCGAATGAGCATTTCTCCAATGGTCACACCCACACTGACAATTTCTATTCTTTTGGCCTTCAGCACATCTTCCTGAAAGGATTTTTTTTTTCTTAATGTTGATCAACCTTCAGACAGAGTTTAAGGAGGGCATGCAAGCAGAAAGAAAATGGTGGTGGAATGGGCATGCTGAGCTGGAGGCTAGAAATAATTAAAGGTGAAATTCTTTGTTTACATTTGGTATTTATAGAATTCCATGCGTGGCATGAGGGTTTTAAAAACCAGGCTGCACAGGGAAGCTCTTTCAGGCCTGAAAAGAGGGAAGGGGATTTTTGTACAAGATACTGAGCCTCCCTGGTTCAAAGTTTTCAAAGGCAGCATAATCAAGCTGCTTTATGGCTTCACATGAGTCTGGAAAGGGGACAAGGATGGCAGAATAGAGGCTGTGAACGTCACGGATACAAACAACGCACTGTATCAGACCTGGCACCCAGGGGAGTCCTTGGGTCCTCTAAAGAAGATATTTTTGTGAGGTTTTATTTTGATTATGCTTATGTAGTATCTCTGTGTGTGTGTGTATGTGGTGTGTGTGTGTGTGTGTGTGTGTGTGTGTGTGTGTGTGAGAGAGAGAGAGAGATCGGCCAATAAAAGCCGATTTTTGTTTGTTTGCTTTGCTTTATCTGGGTTTGGGGACTGGGTAATTGGGCATAGGGCCCTAGATACACTAAAATAATGCTCTGCCACTGACTCCTCCCCTAGCCTTTTTTCTTTTTCTTTCTTTCTTTCTTTCTTTTCTTTTTTTCTTTTTTTTTTTCTTTTGTTTTCTCAGAGACAAGGGTTCTTTACATAGCTCTGGCTGTCCTGAATTAGCTTTGTAGACCAGGCTGAACTTGAATTTGGAAATCTACCTGCCTTAGTTTCCTGAGGGCTGGGATTACAGGTGTGTGCCACCACTGGCTGACTGCTCTCTTTTATTTCATTTTATTCTTTTCTTCTTCTGTCTTGTTTTAAGACAACCCTGTCAGATTATTGAAGCTAGCCTCACTTTCTTTCTGTAGCTCACACAGGTCTTTAATTTAACAATCTTCCTGCCTCAATGTTCCGAGGAGCTAGCACCACACGACTAAGCCACTGCACACGTGTTTTGCTCACTGTGTCTGAAAGGAGGCTGCTTACATGGCTTGCCAGGAGAAGAAGTTAAGTTCGGAATGCTCTGAAGTCCTATCCAGGGAAGCTATGTCTAGAAGGTAGAAATAGGGAGGCTGGCCTCCACAGGCATCCTCTGGAGGAGAAGACAAACAGCGGAATTCACTTCTATTTTTTTGGTAAGTTTCTTTTGCCTCCCACCCTATCCCCCCCCTTTTTTTTTAAAGCACTGAACTTCAGAGGATCTCTTCTGTCTTTCAGCTCCAGGATATTTATTTTCAAGGTACAGTTGGGCCCTGTAGCTTTCTGGAAGCTTAGTGGGCAGTGGAAGGGGAGGTAGTTAGAGGAAGAAAGGTCAGGGGCATCGTGGTGTGAGTTCAGAGAGACCCTCCCAGAGCAGGGTTTCTGAATGGGGCCTCTGTGTTGCTCTCTGATGGCCTATTAGCACAACTATTGAAGGGAAAAAGGGGTGGGGGGCTTGTAGTGATCACGTGGGAAGTGGGAAACCAATGTATATACTGAGACTTTAAAGGGGAGGTGACTTTTCCAAACTGCCTGTGCAGCTGACAAAGCTATGAAAAGGGTAGACTAGGGTGGGGACAGCGGCACACACCTTTAATTCTAGAAGTGGAGGAGGACAGATCTCTGTGAATTCAAGGCCAGCTAGGGCTACCTACTGAAAAGAAAAAAAGCAGGGCGTGGTGGCTCATACCTGTAATCTCAGAGCTAAGTAAGGCAGAGGCAGGCAGATCTCTGTGAGTTCCAGGCTAGCCTGGTCTATAAAAATGAGTGTAGGACAGCCAAGGGTAACAGAGAGAAACCCTGTCTCAAAACACCAAAAAAGAAAATATTAAAAAAAAAAAAAAAGGGCTGGAGAGATGGCTCAAAGGTTAAGAACACTGACTGCTCTTCCAAAGGTCATGAGTTCAATTCCCAGCAACCACATGTTGGCTCACAACCATCTATAATGAGATTTGTATACATAAATAAATAAATAAATCTTTTTTAAAAATGGAAAAAAAAAAACCAGAACAAAACCACAGTCTAGCATCCAAACATAGTATTTTATGTCTGTAATACCAGTGCACTTTGGAGACTGAGGGAGGAGGCCTGCCATGAAGTCAAGGCCAAGCTGGGATACATAGTAAGTTCCAGACCAGCTTAAGCTACAGTGTAGTGGATATAAACATGTTTTTGTTTTGATCCCAAGTGTGGGATGGGGAACAGGCTTGTGAGAGAACAGGTGATGCTTATGCACTTCATGGCGGGCTCGATTTTTGCTAGCTGAACCACATCCTAGTACAGATTCTGAGAGGAGATATATATATGAGCCCAAAATAGGAGGCTGGGCTTTTTGGGTCTTGGTACTGTTTGGCTGTTCATCGCTCCTAGAGAGAATGCTCCAGCAAAGAGGCTTTGGGCTCCAGGAATCATTCCCAGGAACTGAATCCAACAAGGTCTACTTGCCTTGTTCCCATAAACCTCCTTTCTCTTCTATCTAGGGTAGGTGGGTTGGAAGGGAGGTATTAGCATTTAAAGAACCCGAAATAAAGTAGGTTTGAAATAGTTGGAGTCGCCGGACATGGTGGCGCACGCCTTTAATCCTAGCACTCGAGAGACAGAGGCAGGTGGATCGCTGTGAGTTCGAGGCCAGCCTGTTCTGCAAAGCGAGTTCTAGGACAGCCAAGGCTACACAGAGAGACCCTGTCTCGAAAAACAAACCCAAAAAAAAAAAAAAGAAAAAAAAAGAAAGAAAGAAAAAGAGAAAAAGTTGGAGCCTACAGTACAGAGTGAGCTCTTGTCTAAGAAACAAGATGACAAAATAAAGCTAGGCCATTTAAACAGACAATGTATCCACGATCACAATTATTCACCACCAGCCACGGGTGGAAGCAACTGAAGTGTGGCCCAGTAGGTGAAGGGATAAACGAACGTGGTGCAAGTCCTGCTCCAAGACTAATGCAGTATTCAGCAACTCTAATAAGGAAGTCTTGGGATGGTGGGGTGGCTCAGGGGGTAGAGGACTTGCTACCAAGCCTAATGACGCGAATTGGGTCCCTGGGACCCACATGCTGGAAGAAAAAAAAAATCAACTTTTACAAGTTGTCCTCTGATCTTTACAACTCATGCACACACACACACACACACACACACACACACACACACACACGTGCGACCACACAGTAAATAAAATTTCCTTTTCTTTTTTCTTGTTTTGGTTTTTCGAGACAGGGTTTCCCTGTGTTAGTCTTGGCTGTCCTAGACTCACTTTGTAGACCAGGCTGACCTCGAACTCACAGCGATCTCCCTGCCTCTGCCTCCCGAGTGCTGGGATTAAAGGCCGTGTGCGCCACCACTGCCCGGCTATAAATAATACTTTTTAATCCATACAATTTTGGTGGAACTTGAGGGCGTTAAGCTAAGTCCTAGAGTGAAATGTGCTAGGCCAAAAGGGAAAATACTGCACGGTCAGGCTCGTATGAGCACCTAGAACAAGCAAATTCACACACACAGGAAGCAGAGTGGGAATGGCCAGGGGGAAGGGCAAAGGGGAATTCATGGTGAATGAGGACAGAAGTTCAACTGGGAAAGAATGAAAAAGTCCTGTGGATGGGTGGAGTGACAGTCACATGGTGAAGGGCACAGAATGCCTGTGCACGGGACACTTCTGACCTGGAGTGCTAGTGTGTTGGTACACATCTGTCACCCTAGCTTTAGGGAGGCAGAGATGGGAAAATCATACAAGTGCCAAGCCAGCCTGGACTATGCGAAGAGAGCCCATCTCAAAACAAAACAAACCCAAAAACCAAAGACTAAACCGGTAAATTGTATACTCAACATATTTTGCAATCAAAATTAATTTTGTGAAATGAGGATCGGGTGGGCTGGCTGTCAGGCAGGGGACTGCAGAGCAACAGCTAATGGAACAGGGTGGAATTTAGGGAGATGAAAATGTTCTGGAACTAGATAGAAGTGGTGTTTGCACGGCGGTGTAAATGTACTAATGCCACTGAAGTGTTCATTTGGAAATGGCTAATTTTGCCTCTGTTTTTCAAACAGTGGATTAGGAGTGGGTTGAAAATGAACGTGGAACTATAAAAGCTCTTTAATGCACTACAGTGAGGAATTGTGGGTGAATTCAGTTTAATTTTCAAAACAGAACAACAGAATATTGCTACAGAGGTTTGGACAGTACATGTTTTTATGTGTTTGAGGACAACCTGTTTGATAGAAGTGCTATCATTAAAAAAAAAAAAAAAGATTGCTAATGACCCAGAATTAAACCTCTGTCCTTTTCTTAGGAGTTATGAGACAAACCTATACCGGGAGAATATATGCTAATCTTAAAAAAGGGAGAAAAAAACATACTATGAGGAAAACAATAAGCAACGAGAAATTGCAGGATATTGCTTTTCACGTTTGAATCCTTATTATGCATCAGATGTTAATATGTTGATAATAAATAGCATGCACTGATAAATATCTAAGACTTTATCACAGTATGGCTTCAATGATCAATCAAAATTACATACTTAGGGGTTTAGACTGTAGCTCAGTTGGTAGAGTGCTTGCCTAGCATGCTCAAAGCTATGGGTTCAGTCCCCAGCACCACATAAAACCAGCTATGTGGGCTGGAGAGATGGCTCAGTGGTTAAGAGCACTGCCTGCCCTTCCCAAGGACCCAGGTTCAATTCCCAGCACCCACATGGCAGCTCACAACTGTCTGTAACTCCAAGATGTGACACCCTAACACCAATGCACATAAATTAAAATGAAAATAAAATAATTTTTAAAAAAAACAGCTACGTGGGGTCAGTGAGACGGCTCAGCAGGTAAAGGCACCTGTCACCAAGCCTGATGACCTGAGTTCAATCCCTGGGACCCACAGGGAGAAAGGACAGAACTGGCTCCTGAAAGCTGTCCTCTGACACGTTTGTAGACACTCACAGAATAAATGTAAAAATACTGATAATTATCAGGGTGTGATGGTGCATGCCTGTGATCTCAGCAAGTCAGAGATAAAGAAGCCTAAGAAGTTCAAGGCCATCCTTCGTTACCTATTATGTTCAATGCCAGCCTGGAATACATGATAGTCAGCCTCGAAAATAAGTAAAGAACTGAGCCTGGAGAGATGGCTCAGTAGTTAAGAGTACTGGCTATTCCTGCAGAGGTTTGGCTTCCAACATGGGCATGGTGGCTCACAACCATCTATAACTTCTGTAGGCTCAATTTTCTTAACCAATATATTTCATTAACAACTTAGTGACCGAGCATACGTCCCTTATAACCCTACTAACCAAAACAATAGGAAATGAGGATTAATGGACACAATAACAAAACCGTAAGGATTATCAGTTCCGAGGAACGATTCTCCTGGCACAATCTACAGGATTTCTTCTGTTGGAACCTAGAGTAACCAGAACCCAGAACCTCAGCAGGAGCTGGAGCCCCGAAGCCTTCCCTCAAGCGGTTCTCTCTAGGAGCGTCTTGAAGTGCAGCGATGAACAGCCAAAACTATCCCAAGTCTCCAAAAGGCCCTGCCTCCAGTTCTGGGCTCATTTATATATCTCCTCCCAGAATCTGTTCATGGGATCTTTTCAGCTGGCAACAATCAAGCTTCTGCACGAGGTGGTCAGTCTTCTAGTGAATTAACCTCACCTGTTCTTTCAGGAGACCGTTTCAATCCTGCATTTGGGATCCTAAAAAGCAGGTTTCTCTCTCCTTCAAACCAGTTCAGGAAATCTGATATCCTCTTCTGGTCTCTGCAGGCACCAAGCACATATGTGGTGCACATACATACATGCAGGCAGAACACTCCTACACATAAAAGAATTTATTTTACAAACTAGTGAAGCTGGCTTTTTATAATTTATTTATTTTTATTTCATGTACGTTGGTGTTTTGACTGCATATATGGATGTGCAAGGTTGGTGGATGCCCTGGAACAGGAGTTACAGACAATTGTGAGCCAGTGCTCTTTTTGTTTGGTTGGTTTTTTGAGACAGGGTTTCTCTGTGTAGCCTTGGTTGTCCTGGACTCGCTTTGGAGACTAGGCTGGCCTTGAACTGACAGAGATCCACCTGCCTCTGCCTCCCGAGTGCTGGGATTACAGGCGTACGCCACCATGCCTGGCTTCAGCCAGTGCTCTTAACCACTGAGCCATCTCTCCATCCCCCGTAAAATAATTTTTAAAAACATCTAATTAAATAACTAATTAACTAGTTAATTAAAGTCCTGGCATGGTTGTACATTCCTTTAATCCCAATGCTGGGAAATTAGAAGCAGGCAGGTCTTTATGCTCTACGTAGCGAGTTAGGGAGTTGCAGACCAACGAGGTCTACATAGTAAGACCTTGTCAGAATGAGTAAATAAACAGTGTTGGCAGCAAGATGGCTGTTGTGTGGCAAGACATTTCCTGGGGATCTACAACACACACAAGTCAATTCACCACAGATAAAAGAGTCTATGGCTGACCAAAGTACGTTATCACCACTGTCCAACTGGGTGAACCAATGATTTTAACTGGCGGTTACTTCTAAGAGTATGGGTGAAAGATTACAGGAGTACAAATGACTCAAAGACAGATGCAGCATCAAAGCCCACCCCAGCAAGAATGACAGCTCATAACAGCTGGAGCACAGTACACACTTTGCAGGCACCTCAACAGGTTGGAGCATGCCGTTTCTTTTAAAAAAAAATTTTTTTTTTTACTATGTATACAGTGCAGGCCAGAAAAGTGTGCATCAGATCACATTCTAGATAGCTGTGAGCCACCATGTGGGTGCTCGGAATTGAACTCAGGACCTCTGGAAGAGCAGTCAGTGCTCTTAACCTCTGAGCCATCCCTCCAGCCCCGAGAGTGCCCTTTCTAAGGGACTCAGTTGGTCTAAACCTCCTGAGTAGCTCAGCTGATCTTTGCATGGTGGTGCACGCCTGTAATTCCAGCACTCGGGATGCAGAGGCAAGTGGATCTCTGTGAGTTCAATGCCAGCCTGGTCTACAAAGTGAGTCCAGGATAGCCAAGGCTGCACAGAGAGACCGTGTCTTGAGAAACCAAAAAAAAAGAAAGAAAGAAAGAAAGAAAGAAAGAAAGAAAAAAGAGTCTTCTTTGCACTTGGCTTGTGTGAGAAGGACCCTGAGCAGTCTTTATTGTTTACTTTTGGAAGGGAGGGGCCTAGTGAATCTGGTCAGTTTCTGGGACTTCCTGGTGTTATTTTGAGTCACTTCTTTCTTAAGGAGCTTCCCTACAGGGTGGAAAATTTCAAGCTGGGAGCAATCACTACACCACAATGGCTCAGTGGGTGAAGGGCTTGCTGCCATGCCTTGTGACCTGAATTTGATTCCAGGGACTTATAGGATGGAAAGCCATGAGAAATTCCTAAAAGTTGTCCTCTGAGTCTCAATAAATAAAATGTAAAAAGCAAATAATGTGTGTGTGGAGTGTGTGTATGTGCGTGCGTGCGTGCGTGCGTGCGTGCGTGCGTGCGTGTGTGTGTTGTATCCACGGTTCCCAGTGTGGTGTTGGACCCTGTGAAAGGCCTGGAGTGAGAGATGGAAGATGGTACTTTACTCACAGAGTGACACCTTGTGAGGTCAGAGAAGGGGAGCGGCTGAAGTAGGAAGTGGATATGCCTTACCTACTCACCCTGTAGTATGAAGAATTTGAGCATCAAAGGGAAGAAGATGTGAGGGCTCAACAGAGGATAAGGAAACGAACCTTGGAAGATTCTGCCTTGAAAGAACTAATCAATGAACCAGGAAACGAGAGGTGGTGGCGCACGCCTTTAAATCCCAGCACCTGGGAGGCAGAGGCAAGTAGATCTCTGAGTTGGAGGCCAGCCTTGAAGTCAAAGTTACCTATACCTCACAACTTTATCCTGCCCAAACTAACAGCCCATCCTAGACCTTTTGCCCTTTACCCCGAGGTCCCAGACAGCCTAGAGTGCCCCACCCTCCTCCTGCCAGTTCCAGTCCTAACAGGTAGGAAACAACAGTAGGAAGCAAGCTTGGAAATGCTGAGCTGTTACATGTGTCCCCTAAGGGAACATGGGCAAAGAACACTGATCAGTGTGCTTCCTGGTTGGGGGACTGAGTCCACAGAGATTCACTCTTCTTCCTCAGGATACAAAATAAAGGACTGTTTTGCTGGGCTCCTGCCTGCCAGTGTCCAAAGTGGGAAAGTCACACGGGGGCTTTGGAAGTGGTCGCCTGAGAGGTCTTCTGTGACCATTCCTGGGGCTGAAAAAGGCTGACTGTGCAGTTGCCACTGGGAAAAGAAGGGCGGCTTCCTGAGATGTGTGGCGCAACCCTCTCTCCCCAAGCAAGGCTCAGAAGTAGCAACAGTCAGTGTTTCTGGACGTCAAGGTAAAAATCAAAGAGGATCAGCCAAAAGCCCACTGAAATAGCAACCAAACATCCAGATGCTGGGCACCTGAGGAATTGTTTCATTATTACACACACACACACACACACACACAGAGCACACGGGGAGGTGGGGGGGGGCGGGGAGGGTGAGATGAGAAGAGGCAGGGAGACCAGGATGTCCCACTGAAAATAAGATTATGGCCAAGTTCTCATGAGGAGTGTTGTGTCCTGGCCAAGCTGCCCTGCTCCTTTTGTTGTTTTGTTTGTTTGCTTGTTTGTTTTTTGAGACATGGTTTCTCTGTGTAGCCTTGGCTGTCCTGGACTCACTTTGTAGTAAAGGTGTGCGCCACCATGCCCGGCTCATGGTTTCTATTATATTAATTAATTAATTAATTCATTCATTCATTCATTTATGTGTGCCCTCATGATTTGCATGTGAAGGTCAGAGGACAACTTTGGGGAGTTTTTCTCTCCCTCTATCATGTGAGAACTAAGAATTAAACTCAAACATTGTCAAGCTTGGCAGCAAAGCCCTTTTACCGGCTGTATCATCTTGCTGGCCTGACATTAAAGGTTCCAATCAAAGAAATCTGAGGCAGACCTCTCCAGGGGACTGTCCTGCTGTTGACCTAGGGACCACATGCTGCAAAATGATCACCGATGCTAGCTAGTTTATGTCTACCCGACACAAGCTGGAGTTACCTGAAAGAAGGAAGGCTTCTCCTTTCTCCTCGATTGAGAGAAATGTCTCCATGAGATCAGGCTGGAAGACCTGGTGGTGGTGGTGCACACCTCTAATCCCAGCACTCAGGAGGCAGGTGGAGCTTTCTGAGTTCATCAATGCCAGCCTGGTCTACAGAGTGAGTTCCAGGACAGCCAAAGTTGTTCCACAGAGAAACCCTGTCTCAAACAACCAAAATTAATTAATTAATTAAAAATGAATTCATTCACATTACATCTCGATAGTTATCCCATCCCTTGTATCCTCCCATTCCTCCCTCCCTCCTGCTTTCCCCCTACTCTGCTCCCCTATGACTGTGACTGAGGGGGACCTCCTCCCCCTGTATATGCTCATAGGGTATCAAGTCTCTTCTTGGTAGCCTGCTGTCCTTCCTCTGAGTGCCACCAGGCCTCCCCCTCCAGGGGATGTGGTCAAATATGGGGCACCAGAGGTCGTGTGAAAGTCATATCCCACTCTCCACTCAACTGTGGAGAATGTCCTGTCCATTGGCTAGATCTGGGTAGGGGTTCAAAGTTTACTGCATGTATTGTCCTTGGCTGGTACCATAGTTTGAGCAGGACTTAAGGCCTTTTCTTAATTAGTAACTGATGTGGGAGGGCCCAGCCCACTGTGGGTGGTCCACCCCTAGGCTGGTGGTCCTGGTTTCTATAAGAAAGCTTGGCATGGTGGTGCATGCCTTTAATCCCAGCACTCAGGAGGGAGAGGCAGGAGGGTTGCTGTGAGTTCGAGGCCAGCCTGGTCTACAAAACAAGTCTAGGACAGCCAAGGCTACACAGAGAAACCCTGTCTTGGGGGGGGGAGGGGGAGAGAAAAGAAAAGAAAGAAAAGCCAGTAAGCAGCAGCCCTCCTTGGCATCAGCTCCTGCCTCCAGGTTCCTGCCCTGTGTGAGTTCCTGCCCTGACTTCTGACTTCCTTCCGTGATGAACAGGGATGTGGTAACCCTTTCCTCCTCAACTTGCTCTTTGGTCATGGTATTTCATCGCAGCAATAGAAACCCTAAGACACCACCATAGAAGGAAGTCCATAGTCGGCAAAGGCTGTCCACACGCATAGACCTTATATGACCTTGTTCTCTGCTGTATAATGTTGACCAGGGTTCACCAGATAGCTGAGGAAAACCTGAGAAACCAAGCCAAAAGCAAACAGATCAAGCAAGCAGCAGGAAACAGGCCACACTGTGAAAGGTAAACCATATGCTTAGGAGAGTGCACAGGCACACGTTCCACCTACCAGTGACGCTCCAGAAGAAACATTATTTTGATAACAGTGAAAAGGAAGCCATCCAAGGGGCTGGAGACTTGGTGCTTGCCTAGCATGCAAGAGGCTCTGAGTTCACTCCCTAGTTCTACATAAAGCCAGGCATTGTGGCACATGCCTGTAATCCAAGCACTAGTGAAATAGGAGCTGGAGGATCAGAAGTTCAAGGCCAGCCTTGGCTGTACAGCAAGTTCAAAGTCAGCCTGGGCTACCTGAGATACTGTCTCAGAAAAAAAACAAAAAAATAATAAACAACAATTCAGAGCTGGTTTTGGTGGCGCACACCTTTAATCGCAGTACTCTGGGATCGCTGTGAATTCAAGGCCAGCCTAGTCTACAAAGTGAGTCCAGGACAGCCAAGACTACACAGAGAGACCCTGTTTCTAACAACTCCCCCCAAAAAAAGCATTCAGAGAATTAAAAAGTTTTTTCCCCAGGGAATTAAAAGGGGACAATTAGAATTAAAAGTATAATGATTTTTTTCTGAGAAAAATTAAAATGATTAGTACATAAAGGTGCAAACACTGAAATAGAGAAAAAGTGATAAAATAGTTTTAGATTTATTTGAATTATGTATGTGGGGAGGTGGGGGGGCGGCTGTGAGTGCTTGTGCCCTCAGTGGCCAGGAGTGTCTAATCCCCCTTGAACTGGAATTAGAGCAGTTGTGAGCTGCCCAAGGTGGGTGCTGGGAACTGCACTCAGGTCCTTAGTAAAAGAGCAGCACAAGCTCCTAACCGCTATCTTCAATTGGCTTTGGGTGTTCTGCTTCTTCTTGCTCACCTATATGCTCCAGAACTTACCACAAGCACCCCAAGGAAAACTTGAAGGCCTCCTGCAACCTCTTCCTCTCCATCCCAAGCACAGCTCTTCCATCCAGACAAGGCAGAGCCTGTGCCCCACTAGCAGCCTCCCACCCTTCGCCCCATAAGCCAGGCACCCCTTTTCCAAGCCTCCCACACTGCTCACTCTTTTTTGGCTTGCGGCGAAAGGAACATGGAGAACATTGATTTTGCTCCTCTCCTCCTTTGGAAACAGGCTCTCACAATACAGCCAGAGATACATAGCCTTGGACTTCTAATCATCCTGCCTCAGCCTCCCAAATGCTGGCTTTCCCCCTACTGGCCTTAAAAAAAAAATTGGTGTCTTACTGTGTCACCCAGGGTGACCTTGAACGCAAAACTCTCCTGCCAAAGGCCTCCTAAATTAACTGAGAGCAGTGATGTGAGTGGTGAGGGTGAAATTGTTGGTTTTCCTTGAATCTAAGCTGTAGCATAAAGACTGGCATGGAACAGCATGTAATAAATATGAATAGACAAAAATGAATAAATACTTTCAATGAATGTATGAATGAATATGACCCAAAGGCTTTAAAATGCCACATGATTTTATTATGTCAGGTGACTGTCCCAAAATGCTAATATCAACAGCATACAACTGTCCATCAGGGAAGGTGGGCAACTTTACAACCTTAATTGCTAGCTTATTCGTTAGGATAAAAAAATATGTGGAAGCCAGGTACAGTAGTACACACTTGTAATCCCAGCACTCAGGAGGCAGAGGCAGGAGGATCTCTGTGAGTTGAAGGCTAGCCTGGTCTACAGAGTGAGCCCAGGACAACCAAGACTACAAAGAGAAACCCTGTCTCAAAAAAACAAAAAGAAAGAAAGAAAGAAAGAAAGAAAGAGAAAAAAGAAAGAGAAAAACAAAGTATGTGGAGTTGGAATGCAAATACTATTTGTGATTGATTCTTTTTTTTTTTTTACAGATTCTTTTTTTTTCTTTTCTTTTCTTTTCTTTCTTTCTTTATTTATTTTTGCAGATTCTTTTTTTACTTATGCCTTGACATCAATGTGACTAGTCCTCCTGGATCAGTGCCACACTGATTGCCACTCAGGAAAAGCCTGACCTGGCCCAGATGACTGTGAGTCACAGCCACCTCTACGGCTCCCTCAGAGAAACAGTGGCCTCCTCCCTCCTCCCCTGTCTGTGTATTGTGACACATCACAGCTGACATGTGCCAGCTGAGATGAATTTACTTATCGTATGACCTACTTGTAACTTAACTCCCCAATGAGCCATGGGGCCTAAAGAGTCCCACAAAGAAACCACACACAAGAAATAAGAGCAATGATGCAAATTCTCCTGAACAAGATGAAAATGGACCAGAGGTTTTGTAGGGTGTGAGTTCTTTGTCAACAGCATTGTGAAGCAAAACCAACCATCACAGATCGGAGATGAAGCTGGTCTTCAAGATGAAGACAATCGAGATAACTTGAAACTTGCATTCCCAAGCACTGCCATCTTCATGACAATCCTGGCCTTGGATGGACATTGTATATTGAGAATGGCAGAAGCTTCCAGAACAGAGGAGTCCTTAACCACACAGCATCAGATCACCCAAGGAAGGCAGGGATGTTTGAAGTCATTACCAAACCGTTAACACACATCTAGGACGTAGAAATTGATGCAGTCATCAAATGGCAACACAGCGCGGCCAGGCTAAGCGCAGCCATCATCTCACAGTGTTGATGAGCATGAAGGATCCGGCCAGATAGCTACAACTTTGGGAACGTGTTGTTGACTGGTTGTGCTCATGCTACTGAGGCTTGCTGTCTACACTCAGATTTGAAAGAAAGGCTAAATGTCAAGGAGAGGCTGGAGGGAATCAAGATGCCGTTCTTTCAATCTCCATCAAATTCCTGACTCTGATTTCTATTTGAATGTCAGGTTAAGAGTCCAGGGCTCGCACTGGGCATGGTGGCACATGCCTTAAATCCCAGCACTTGGGAGGCAGAGGCAGGCGTTAGAGACCAGTCTGGTCTATAAAGTGAGTCAACGACAGCCAGGACTGTTACACACAGAAACCCTGTCTCAAAAAAAACAAAACAAAACAAAGCAAAACCAAAAAGACTCCTGGGGTCACCAAGAGTGGTGACACACGCCTTTAATCCGAGCACTCGGGAGGCAGAGGCAGGCGGATCACTGTGAGTTTGAGGCCAGCCTGGTCTACAAAGGACAGCCAATGCTACACAGAGAAACCCTGTCTGGGGGGGGGGGGTAGGGGGTGGGCTGGAGTCCAGAGCAAGGTCCCTCATGACCTCATTAGCAGGTATGCAGTTAAAAATAAATTATTTTTGGTTTTTTTGTTTTTTTGAGACAAGGTCTCTCTGTGTAGCTTTGGCTGTCCTGGACTCACTTTGTAGACCAGGCTGGCCTCGAACTCACAGAGATCCGCCTGCCTCTGCCTCCTAAGTGCTCGTATTAAAGGTGTGCGCCACCATGCCCAGCACAAATGCACTTTTAAAAATAGTAACAGTAGAGCTGGACAGATAGCTCAGCTGGTAAAGCGCTTGGCAAACAAGCATGGGTATCTGAGTTTGGGAATCTGAGTTTGATCCCCAGCACCCAGACAAAAAGCCAGGCTCACAAACATCTGTATAGTTCCAGCAGGAGGGAGGCAGACACCCATAGAGCCCTGGGGTTCCCTGTCCAGTCAACTTAGCCTAATGGGCAAGTCCCAAGTGTAGGTGACAGATCTGGTCTCAAAACCCAAGGTAGACCATACCTAAGGTAGGACAATACTTGAGAACATCACCTGCTCTCCATAGTCACATACAAAAAGGCAAGATGGGGAGCAACTGAAGAATAACATCCGAATTGTCCCCTGGCTTTCCCATGCACATGTGCCCGCACACACATACACGTGCATATACATGAACACACACACAAAGACAAGGTTGGTGGTACCTGAGGAACAACACCTAGGCTGACCTCTGGCCTCCACACATGTGCATGCATGCGTGCACACAAACACATATACACAAAAAAATAGTAATAATTAATATTAATAAATTTAAGCGGTCTAGGAATGTGGTTCAGTGAAAGGCCCTGGGTTCAATTTCCAGCAACAACACACTACACACACACACATACACACAGACACACACACAAATAATAGTAAGTTTTTACGTCCTAGCCAGCCTCTCCTGGAGCTGGAAATCACACACAGCGGCGGCGGCGTTTCTTACAAGGAGGCAGGAGGAGAGTTGTGCAATGTGCTCCCTCTAACTCAGTGAGGTGCCAAGTCTCTGCCCTTAGGCATGCCAGCAAAAAGCTTTTTATGAAAGGTACACCAAGCATAGATGTGACAATCGTTAAGTGTCAGGATTCAACCAACCCTCCAGCTGGAACAGACACCGTGTCCTCTGTTGAGTCGCAGGCAATGGGAACAAACGAAAAACCTGTAGCCCGGGGACAGCACACGCAGGGCCACCCGTCCTGCCAGACCTGTGGCTCTCACCCAGGCATGGGTGCCCGTGGGATGGACCTTGATGATCCTCATGCCCTATACCTCTTTGTCTGTTTCTAAGGATAGTTGCACTCTAACTCCAAATCCTGGCCTCCAGCTATCCTCCTGCCTCAGTCTCTCAAGTACCTGGGGCTGCAGATGCACCTGGCTAAGCCACAAGTCATGAATATCACTCATTTTATGAATGAAAAGATACATTCGTTTCTTTTTTGGCCTGCATATGTGTGTGTGTGTAATGTGTATGCCTTTATGTATTGGTGTTCACATGTGTAGGATCCAGCTGTGTGGGTGGGTCCACGTGTGGCTTGATATAAAAATGTCCTTGTCGATCATGCTAGATTTTTAGATGATTCTAGACTCTGTCAAGGCAACAATTAGTATCAACCACTAAACCCCCGAAATAGCACTACTAGTTGGAGCCAAACAGGGAACACAGGAGCCTGAGAGGGATATTCTGCATTAAACCTTACCAACACCTGAATGCTAGAGTCCAGTCTTCCCATACTTGCATGCTTTGTGGGTGCCAAGCATTCTTCCCTGGGGTATTTCAAATGCTGACCCACCCCTTCTACTGAGGATTAAAGCAGCTAAACTGTGCATATATGTTATGCCTATTATGAAATACTCAGACCTGAGCTCAGTATTGCCCGTATGCATATATTAAAGTCCTCAATGGAACAATGGGTCATTAAGAAAGGTCATTAGAGGTACACAAGGTCCACCAGGCCTGGTGGCACACACACCTTTAATGCCAGCACTTGGGAGGCAGAGGCACATGGATCACTGTGAGTTCGAAGCCAGCCTGGTCTACAAAGCGAGTCCAGGACAGCCAAGGCTACACAGAGAAACCCTGTCTCGAAAAACAAAAACAAAACAAAAGGTACATGAGGTCCAAGGATGAGATACAAATTCTACCCTCGAATTTGTGTGTCCTTCAAAGGGGACGGGAGACCAGGGAGCTCCCTCTTCACATACTCTACACAAAGGCCATGTGATGGCCCAGTAAGACTGCTGCCCACAAGCTGAGCAGCGGTGGCGCATGCCTTTAATCCCAGCACTTAAGAGGCAGGGCACCTGTCCCTGAGGGGTGGGCTACCACCTGTGTCTCTATCAACCAACTTCAGAGGACGAGAAGACCCGTATAGATTTTGCCTTGTTTAGGGAGGTGCAAACTCTTCAAGTCCTGAGTCACTGTGTAAGAAGTCTTTGGTGGCCCAGTGTGGTGGCGCACTCCTTGAATCCCAGCACTCAAGAAGCAGAGGCAGGCGGATCTACGTGAGTTTGGAGCGGTTTTGGTCTACAGAGTAAGATCCTGTCTCAAAACAAGCAAGCAAGCAAACAAACAAACCCAAACAAAAAACAAATGTCTTTTGTGATGGGTTGAATTGAGTTTCCAAATCCCAACGAATTGAGAAAAACAAAACAAAACAACAAAAAAAAAAAACCCCAAACCTTAGCATGTGACTTTATTTAGAAATGAGAAAAGGACAACTGTAATTGGGTAAATTAAGACGGGATTAGATGGACATTGTGACAGCCCATGCCTTTAATCCCAGCACTCCAGAGGCAGAAACAGGTGGATCTCTGTATGTTTGAGGCCAGCCTGGCCTACATAATGAGTCCTAGGACAGCCAAGGCTATTTAGTGAGACCCTGTTTCAGAAAAACAAAACAACAAAAAAGGATGGGTTTATAATGGTACAGGGTGAGGCCTTGAATCCAGTGTGACTGGTGTCTCTTCAGACAAGAGAAATTTGGACAGAGAGATAGGAGAAGAAAGAAGGCAAAGAGGAAAGGGGAAAGAGGGGAAGGGAATAGGAGAAGACAGGGAGGAAAGAAGGAGGGAGGAGGAGGGGAGGGGAGGGGAGGGGCGGGGGGAGGGGAGGGGGGGGAGGGGAGGGGGGAGGGGAGGAGGAGGGGAGAAGAAAGATGTATTCCTAAATCAAGTAGCTTGGGGCTTCCTGAAAAATAGAAGAAGCAAGAAAGGCCTTGGAAAGAGCACGGCCCCCAAACCACTTTCTTTTTAGACTTCTAGCACCCGAAGTGTGAGGGAGTCAGTTCTGTCATTTGAAGCTGCCCAGTCTGTGGTCCTTTGTTTCCGTGGTCCTGAGAAAGGACCTTGCAGGTGTTCTAGGCAACAGGCACAAGCCAAAAATAAAAGCGATCCCAGCCGACTCCGGACTTCAGCTGACTAGGCTCAAAGCACCTCCAAAAGGGGGGAGTCTTATCTTGGAAACACAGCCTGCTGTCTACAACTGTTTGCCTCCTCCCAGCTGAGGTTGTAGCCGTGGAGGAGCCGAGACCGGCTAGCTCCCTCCACGGCCTTGGTGAACTCCGATGGCCTGTCCTCTCCATCTTCAGGTTCTGGTTATTTTCTGCCATGCAGTTTCAGAGCCACACATCACACACAAGGATGCATGGGTTGACAAAGGCAACCGTGCCAAGCATAATTTTCCTTTGTTTTTACAAAAGATGTTCGGCAAGATGTGACTTGTAGCCTTGTGCCTTCCTTCATCCTGGGGCCAGGGGGTGCAAGAGCCAGGCAGCCACAAGGGTGTCCTGCTGTCGCCACATTAAAATTCCTAATGATATTTTTGGCAGGATAAAGAGACAGGGGTCCCTTCCTCATGTGGCAGAGGGGACAATGTGGCCCAGTGGGCTCCTCTTTGCCAGGGCTTCTCTACAACTTGGCCGCCAGCTTCCCCAGAGCATGCGATCTCAAAGAGCCAGATGACAACTGCAATGCCCTTTACAGTTCAGAAGTTATACTCGGCATATCCGTGGGAGTCTCTGTGTCAACACAGATCCAATAAAGTCACCCTGACTCAAAGTCAATGACACCAGCACAAAAATACCACGACACCCGGCTCATTGGGGCTACTACGAAGATAGGATGCCTCACATCAGCTTCTCTGTAAGGGGCTCTGCTACCCATAGCTTTTAAGGAAGGAATAGAAGCATCAGCTGAAAAGACTGAGGAAGGCTTTCTCCTTCCCCTGTGCATCTTCTGTGTCTCTGCACTTTCGTCACACACACACACACACACACACACACAAGAAAAGCATCTTCAAAATTCAATTGCTGAGTATTGCTCTGCATACCAGACACTGTTAGGGACATCTGGAGTGGGGGTTGGGGAACACTGGCTCAGCTGGTAAAGTGCTTATTACACAAACACCTGAGTTCCTTCCCTCAACACCCGCATTAAAAATGGAGGGGGCTGAGCCTGGTGGTGGTAGTGGTGGTGGTGCACGTCTGTAATCCCAGCACTCGGGGAAGCAGAAGAAGGTAGATCGCTGTGAGTTCGAGGCCAGCCTGGTTTACAAAGTGAGTCCAGGACAGCCAGGGCTACACAGAGAAACTCTATCTTGAAAAACAAAAACAAAAAACCCCAAACGGAACAAAACCCAAAAAGGAATGGGCTAAAGAGATGGCTCGGTGGTTAAAAGCATGTCTACTTTTTCCAGAGTTCCTAGCACCCACGCCAGGTTGCTGACGTGCTCCCAGCGTCTAGTAACTCCAGCTCCAGAGGATCCAAAGCCGCTCACCTCCTCAGGCATCTGCACTCATGAGCCCCACACAGATCCATAAATCAACATTTAAAAATGTAATTATAAGCTGGGTGTGATGGTGCAGACCTTTGATCCCAGCACTCAGGAGGCAGAGGCAGGCAGATAGATCGCTGTGAGTTCAAGGCCAGCCTGGTCTACAAAGCTACTCCAGGACAGCCAAGGCTAACACAGAGAGACCGTGTCTCGAAAAACAAAGCAAAAGAAAACAAAGGAAAATGTAATTATTAAAAAAAAAAAACCCTCACAGGTATGGCATAATCCCAGTGCCTCAGACACACACATGAAAAGAACACTAGATCTCACTGGCCAATTAGTCTAGCTAAATCTGTGAACTCCAGGTTCAGTGACACACACACACACACACACACACACACACACACACACACACACACACACACAGAGTACTTCCAGGGCCAGGAAGGTTCTAGGGTTCAGTGCTAGAGTACTTGCCAACATATGGGCGAGGCCCTGGGGGTTCATCCCCAGTGCCACAAAGAGAACACTTCCTACTTCCAAGACCTTGCATGCTAGACTTCCACTTAACATTTCCTTGGCCAGGATGTCATGACATAGCCACATCCAGCCTGCAAGGAAGGCTGGGAAACATAGTCCTTCTTTTCTCCAGGGGGACATGTGCCTGGCTAAAATTCTACTACTTCCAATATTGGGGGCCTCTGCCGTGGAACTGTTGCCGCTTTTAAAGAGCAGGAAACACTCTCCCAGCCTTGTGTCCACAGATAACTTGTACTGTCTTTTCTTCTGAGTCAGGGGCATTCTACAAAGCTTAATAAATTGACTTTTGAACCTTGTGAAACCTCGGGGTAGAGTGATTATCTGTCTAGCCTGAGATACCTCCCCATCTCTGTACTCACACCACATGCCAAGGATGAAGCTTAGACTCGGAAACCAGGCCTGGCCACGTTCCTGTTCCCTTCCCCTGGTTTCCTTAACGTCTAGCCCATGAACTGGCAGGAGGCTTTATTTGCCTCTGGGAATATGGCAAGAAACAGGCATCAGTGACTCTGGGGGGATGTGTTCTTGAGGAAAGACCTAGAGTTTCCAGCAGTACACAGACCTGCTCCTACTCTGTTCTATTGAGGACACGGGATAAAGGAGCTTTGCACAGTCTTGTGACCGTGTCAAACTAGATGGCTCCATGCCAACCGGGTCTGGGGGATCCTTCATGCACTGTGCGGCTAAATGGAGAAGAAAGAAATCACCAGACAGGCTTTTGTCGAGAGTCGGGGCCGCTAGAAATAGAACGCTTTCTTGGACGTTTGCTTCAAATGCTTGACTCCGCAGTTTAAGTGTTTAATTTATCAAGGGTTGGACGACCAAGGCTGCAAAGAGAAATTGATTAACATTTGGAGCCAGTGGGCACCACCATTAAGCAAAAAGTCGAAGTGCTTCACTACAGGGTGAGGGTGGGGGTCCTTGACGGGGTGAGGGTGGGGGTCCTTGACGCAAGTGGCTTTGGCAAAGTGGGAAGTGAAATGGGACAGAGACCGACCGTGTGTAAATATGCCTGAGATGATTTGTGGTGCTTCTCAGCTCAGCAGATGCTTTTCTTCCTGTTCTGATCAAATACACGAACCCCCAAAAAGTTAAAGAAGGGAATTTTAATTTGGCTTTTGGTTTAGGGGAGGGAAAGCATGACAGTAGGAGCAGAGCCAGCTAGTGACGCTGCACTGAAGGTCAAGAAACAGACTGCTATAGGCTGGTACTCCACTTACTTTCTCCTCTTTATTCTTTTCTTTCTTTCTTTTTCTGGATTTTTAGAGACAGGGTTTCTCTGTGTTAGCCTTGGCTGTCCTGGACTCACTTTGTAGACCAGGCTGGCCTCGAACTCACAGCGATCCGCCTGCCTCTGCCTCCCGAGTGCTGGGATGAAAGGCGTGCGCCACCACGGCCCGCCTCAATAAGGACATTGTGAACTTTTCATGAATGAAAATAGAACCTTATCCTGAAAAATAAATAAGGTAAGCATGTAGGCAACTGTACCCAAAACTAAAGTTATAGATTGCGTCACTGTAACAAAATGCAAGAGGCAATAAACTTGCAAGGTAGAAATGTTTGGTTTGACTCATGATTTCAGTCCATGGTCAACTAGAACCGTTGCTTTGGGGCCTGAGGAGACCAAGCACATCATGGTGGAAGCAGGTGAGAGGAGGCCAAGGCATTCATAGAAGCCGGCAAAAGGCGGAAGGGAAGAAGCAAGGGAAAGAGCGTGAGTTAGTTACTGTTCTATTGCTGTGTTATAAAGAAACACTACAACAAAAGCAGCTTATAGAAGAAAGAGTTTATTTGGGGCTTGTGGTTCCAGAGGCTTAGAGTCCCAGATGATGGAGGTGGAGGTGGCTGATGGCTGGAGCAGAGGCTGAGAGCTGATATCTCAAACCACTAACAGGAAGCAGAGAGAGCTAACTTGAAAGGGAACAAGTCTTTTGAAACCTCAAAGCCTGCCTCTGGTGACATATCCCTCTCTCAAGACCACACTTTTTTCCCCCCTGAGGCAGGGTTTCTCTGTGTAGCAGTCCTGGCTGTCCTGGAACTCACTCTGTAGACCAGGCTGGCCTCGAACTCACAGAGATCTGCCTGCCTCTGCTTCCCAAGTGCTGGGATTAAAGGTGTGCTACAAACCGGGCGGTGGTGGCTCACGCCTTTAATCCCAGCACTCGGGAGGCAGAGACAGGCGGATCACTGTGAGTTCGAGGCCAGCCTGGTCTACAAAGCGAGTCCAGGACAGCCAAGGCTACACAGAGAAACCCTGTCTCGAAAAACCAAAAAAAACAAAAAAAGGTGTGCTACACACACACACACACACACACACACACACACACACACACACACCATCTGGCAAGGCCACACATCTTAATCCTCCCAAATAGCCACTAACCAGGGACCATGTATTCAACTGCCTGGGACTTATGGACGATATCTCATTTAAACTGCCATGTGCAGTTCCGGCCTTGACAACATAGCCAGACCCATCTCAAACACAAAACACAACAAATAGAAAACCCGCATCTAATTGGAAAGCAACTCTCCCATCCAGAAAGGCCTTCCTATGCCCTACACTCAGCTTCTCCTCTTTGAGTTCAGCTTGGTTCCCAACCCTAGCACACCACAGCCCTGCCCTCATCTGCCTTGCTAGTTCCTGGAGGAAGAGCCGATGCCTTTGGACTCAGCACCCTTCCCTCTAACACAGCCTGGTTCTGCAGAGCAGTCTAAATTGAGGCAAAGGCTGTGAGTTCCTGGGGCATGGCTGTAGGATTTCCTTAATGTCCCTTAGTCACCAGGAAAAGTCCCAGGAAGGACAGGCCTTTGCCAGTCTTCTGTTCGCTTGGGCTAGTTTTCCTTCACTACTGAGCAGTAGCCCTTTGTCATCTGCCTCCCCTCAAATCTTGGACTGGGACTCAGCAGGATGATGGTGACTCCCTGAGGGCAGCAGGGTTCTGGGCAAAGAACAATTCTCCAGAGATTGCTTGAGGCACCAGGGAAAATGCCAAAGGCCAAATTAATCTTCTGTTGCTGATCTTCCCTTGGGCTGGGGGCTGGCAGGAGATGGTCACTTGGCTTCTGAAAGGTAGCCCCAGATCTCCCCAAAGCCACCTTTGGGAATACTCAAGGCAGAGATCAAAAAGAAGCTGTAGTTTGTCCCCTACGCCCTTTGTTTACGTGCCTTAATGCCTCAACTGTTAGTAATCAGGCAGCGATGCAGCCAACCCAAGGGTCCTGAGGACCGTGGGAAAACTGGCAACTTCCAAGCCACCCTGGAACCACTTCATGGGAAGCATGTCATCGCCAGCCAGCAGGATTCAGGTTCCCTAAGCCACAAATGTGCACTTTCTGCGCAAAAGCCAGGTCCACTTATATAAAGGGAATTCCTCCCATACCCCCTCCTGTGTTCCCAGAGACTGCCTCTGTAATCCCTTTCCTAATAAAACCTCTCACGAGGCTCTGCTGCTTGACATGATTTCTCTTACCCCAAGGCATACATCCTAATACCGTCAGTTTTGGCCAAATGACCTGTTCTGACAATGACCTTCCTAACCCTTCTCTCAGCTGTGGGATTGCATCCTTTCCAGGCTCAGCAGACAGCCCTACTCCTCAGGTTCTAACAGTCCCCCTTTTTTTGTTTTGTTTTGTTTTTGTTTTTCTGAGACAGGGTCTCTCTGTGTAGCGTTGGCTGTCCTGGACTCACTTTGTAGACCAGGCTGGCCTCGAACTCACAGCGATCCGCTTGCCTCTGCCTCCCGAGTGCTGGGATGAAAGGCATGCGCCGCCACCGCCCGGCCACAGTCCACCTTTTTGAGTAGTCAAGTCTTGACCTTGGCCTGACCCTCTGCCTAAGACACTTGGATGTTTTAATATTTATAATGACTTGAGCGCCTGTGATGGCAGCCGGCTGAGAGAATCAACACTTTACCTGTCTTGTTTGCCACCGCGCCTCTGAAACCTCGCCCCGCAGCTGGAGCCTAGAACTCATGGATGGGTGTCAGATTAGGACTCTCAGTTCCCACTTTCTGATCAGAGGCTCCCTTTAGTGGCAGCCTGAACCTTGCCAGATGAACTGCGGCCTATTCTGAACCACAACAGGTCTTCCAAGCCGGGGCGTGGTGGCGTATACCTTTAATCCCAGCACTCAGGAGGCAGAGGCAGGCAGATCTGTGAGTTCGAGGCCAGCCTGGTCTACAAAAGCATGTCCAGGACAGCCAGGACTGTTACATAGAGAAACCCTGTCTCTAAAACAAAAACAAAAACAAAAACAAAATCAAAAACAAAAAACAGGTCTTTCATTTCCTTGGTGTTCCAGGAACCAGTGTCCTCAGGTCGGAGATAGAAGTACTCATTAGGTGTACACAGTTTAGTCCAAAGGAGCCTGAAGCCAGACCTCATGGCATAGGTCTGGAATCCTAACTGCTAGGAGGCTGAAACAGGGAGGTTGAAAGGTAAAGGTCTGCTTGGACTACTGAGTTCAAGGCCAGGCTAGCCCGAGCAACCAAGTGAGAGCCCAGGTTCAAAAATCCAAGAAAGGGTCTGGTGCTGGGGCTGTAGCTCAGTTGATAGAGTGTTCACCAAGCATGCAAAAAGCCCTGCTTTCTATCCCCAGCGCTGCATAAAACCTAAGTATGCGACCACAAACCTGCAAGCCCAGCACTTAGAAGGTGGGCACAGGAGACGGAAGGAGTTACCCATCCTTGGCTTGGATGCTCAAAGCCAGCTTGGCATGGGGAGCAGGGAGGGGAGGGGAGGAGGGGAGAGAAAGGAAAAGAAAGAAAATGTATTAAGTGATCAAGAACAACACCCATGGGCATGTTGATGTGGAAGGAGGGAGGCCCACGAAGTCTCAAGCCTAGACAAAGAGCAACGAGCAACTAAGGAATGCTGGGAGCAGGAGAAGCAGTCTTTTTTAAGGGAAGAGCACACCAATTGGTTATCCAATATCAAGTGGTCAGCCCTGAAATCACTCACACACATACACACACACACACACACACACACACACACACACACACACGCCTGAGCAAGTAGTATTTTTATATTTAGAAACTCATACACACATATATAAAAAACAATGTTAAAAGACATGGATTTGAGAGAGAACAAGGGGATACATGGGAAGGGTTGGAGGGAGGAAAGGAAACATATATTTTATGTTTAAGGAAATATATATATATATCTATATATAGATATCTCCTACAGAAATTAGGAATACAACATAGCTAAAAACAATAAAGCTATATATGACAAAAACAAACAAATAAAAAAATTTAATTAAGCCGGGAGGTAGTGGCGCACGCCTTTAATCCCAGCACTCGGGAGGCAGAGGCAGGCAGATCGCTGTGAGTTCGAGGCCAGCCTAGTCTACAAAAGTGAGTCCAGGACAGCCAAGGTTACACAGAGAAACCCTGTCTCAAAAAAAATTTTTTTAATTAAAAAAAAAAGTATTATGAAAAATTGAAACGTTTTTAAAGGACTAAGGAAGGGCTGGAAATAATCATGTAGACAGTGGAAGAGCATTTGCCTAGCATACAGGAAATGCGCCTTGTATTCAGTCATAACACAACACAAATAAAGGAGGCAGAAGCCTCCTTGTCATGGGCCTGCGTTCTAAGGCAAAGCCGGGAGGGTACAGTGAGGAGGGAACACTAGCTGCAAGGGAGGCAGAGGACGGTCCTCCTGATGGCAGTACACTCTTTTCTGCTGCCTTCAGAGCTTGCTCTCTTTGGGACCCTGCACTGGGAAAGAAGGAAACTGAGGCTGGCAAGTGAATAGAGTAAGCAAGCCTCACTCCCCAGATTCGCCTGTGCTCACTGAAGTTGCCTGTGGTCCTTGCACTTGAAGTCTGAGGAGGCTGGGGCAGGCTGTGGCCGGCAGGGTAGGCCAGGGCTGCAGGGCCTTCCCCTCCTGTCTGGGGAAAGCCTCGGGAATTCCAAGAGACAGGAGAAAGGAGAACGGAGAACTGGGGATTGGCAAATACAAGGGTGCGTGGTTGAGACAGTCTCATTTTGTAGCTGAGGCTTGCCTAAAACTTACTACATAACCCAGGCTGGCCTGAAATTTATGGTGAGTCACCTACCAGAGTCTCCAGAGTACTGGAATTCCAGGCATATGCCATCACAACAGTTTCTTTTTCCCTGATAACTTCCCATTTTTCACTAAACACGTGGTTTGCCAGAAAAAAAAAAAACCAAAAAACAAAAAAGTCCTCATTTCACAGTAAGATGTGGCCAAAGGACAAAGGTTTG
Organism: Acomys minous; assembly: GCF_964271855.1. Taxonomy (NCBI): domain Eukaryota; kingdom Metazoa; phylum Chordata; class Mammalia; order Rodentia; family Muridae; genus Acomys; species Acomys minous. The sequence continues at coordinate 111,421,729 of NC_140488.1, read as the reverse complement.
GGCAAATAAGTTATGAAATTGTCTGAGAATGCAGCTCAGTGGGAGAGCATGTGTTTAGCATGTAGGGAGCCTGAGGTTCCAGCCTAGCACCAAAGTGGGCCAGCGGGCTGAACCGGTTGAGCACAATTTGCCACGAATGTCCAGAGAGAGAGAGAGAGAGAGAGAGAGAGAGAGAGAGAGAGAGCGAGAGAGAGCGAGAGAGAGAGCGAGCAGTCTGCTCTTCAGTGATCTTCCCTGCTGGCTGGAACAGGTACTGGAAACTGAAGTTCCAGCAAAGAGGAGCAGGGGCAGTTGCACACCACCCAGTGAGATTTCACACCTGTCATGGAGCCAGAACCGCAGCGCGACTATAGCCAAGGACACCCTGAGGGCGAGCTTCCTGGCATACTCAAGCACAGAGAAGCAGAGCTCTGCACACTCCTTTCTGCCTCAAGATGCACAGAAGTGGCTGAAAGGCTGGAAAGCCAAGAGACAAGGGACCCGGAAGAGATCCAACAGACAAAGAGACCAAGGCAACTCTGAGAGGTCAATGATAATTGTATCAAAAATAAAGATTGTATTGGACTGCTCTACAAATGGCCTAGGTGCTATTTTGGGGTTCACCTACGGGTCCAGAACCTTCCTCCATCATGACTGTTTCACTTTCCTCTGAAAATTGAGCAGGGCCAAGCTGGGTGTGGTGGCACATGCCTTCTATTCCAGCACTCAGGAGTTAGAGGCAGACTGAACTCTGTGAGTTCGAGACCAGCCTGGTCTACAGAGTGAGTTCCAGGACAGCCAGGGCTACAGAGAGAAACCCTTGTTTGAACAACAAAAAGGGCATGGCCACAGGGCAAGGTGCCTCATGCCTCTATTATCTTCACATTTGGGAGGCTAGAGAGCAAAGGAACTGCAGTGAGTTTGAGGCCACTCTGGGCTACATAGCAAGAAACACATAAACAATATACATGGTATATGGTAACAAAAGATAAAATTAACAAAAAAAAAAAAAAACCAAAAAAAAAAAGAAAAGAAAAGAAAAAAAAAAAGAAGGAAGTTGACCAAACTGAAGAACCAAAAAGAAGTGAGATCCTGCCTCCCCCCCAAAAAAACAAAAACAAAAACAAAAAACAAAAAACAAAAAAAACCCAAAACAAACAAACAAACAACCCCCCCCCAAAAAAAAAACCCGGCACCAACAACAAATTAAACAGCTCTTTCTGACCACCTTGGTAGAATAGGACGAAGGCCGTACTATTTGGTTTCTGAGGCCTGAGGCCATGAAAGGCAAATTGACTTCCCCTGCTGCCCCTCACTTGCCAATAGAACCTAGCTGCCCTGCTATGCTAGAAAGAAGTCTGGGCCACAAGCAGAGGTCATCAGCTCCAACTGATAGCTCCAGATGAAGTTATTGGTGACAGCCTTAGCTGCTGTCATAAACACCCCATAGATGATGCTAACCCTGTCCTTCCAGGTACCCTTGCTGACACCAAGGGAAACGGAAAGATAGCTGCCCCTGATAAGCCCTACTCAAATCACAGACTTTATGGGGGAGAAAAAAAAAAGAAAGAAAGAAACGCTTTGCTCCTTTTAGTCTGCTCAGTAGTGGGACCAGGCAAACAGCTGGAGTCACTGAGTACCAACCAGCACAAGCATGCAGTAATTGTCCTCAAGCTGAGACTGGAGAACCAGCTTAGTTACCCCCACGAGAAAGGATGGAGATGTAGAGATGAGGGAGAGTGACCCTGAAAGAGACTACCACAGCTCTGCCACTGCCTAATCTGGGTGGTGTTGACTCACCTGCTCTTCCACCAGCAGTGGAAATAGGGTTTAAGAGTCAAGATCAGCCAGGTGATGGTGGCACACGCCTTTAATCCCAGCACTCGGGAGGCAGAGGCAGCTGCATCGCTGTGAGTTGTGAGTTCGAGGCCAGCCTGGTCTACAAAGTGAGTCCTGGACCACCAAGGCTACACAAAGAAACCCTGTCTCGAAAACAAAACAAAAGAAAAAAAAAACCAATCAAGATCATTCTAGTCTCAGGAAAAGCAAAGGCAAGAGCATTGGTTTTTGCATGCCGAATTGTGAGCAAGAAAAAAAAAAATCCCTATCCACAATATAATTTGGGGCTGGAGTGTTTCCCAACTCAGCTCTGACTCCAGCCACCCCCACCCCCCAGCTAGAACTAAATCAAGATACTAGGGCTACATCAGTGTCCTCGGCCATTGCCAACAAGAAACCATGATTTAGCCGCTGAACCCCTGGATCCTGCAACCAAGCACTCTATAACTTCATTTATCTACTGCCTCTAGGCCATCTGAGACTTCTGACAGTAGTACCGATGCTGAGTCAAGGCCACACTGCAAGGACAGCGACAGGGACAGGGACGCAGGAGGCTTGCTCTGGCTGCAGCAGATTGTACAAAGGGCTGGAGCTTCTTCTGCGTGGTCTTGCTGTAGCGACCCTACTTGTTTTCACAGCCCCTTCTTGGACACTTCTCAGAGTCACATTGGTGGTCAAGTGGCCTACAAACAAATCCAAGGAAAAAGCGGCGAGATGGACCACACGTGTTTGGAGGCATCTCCAGATTTCCAACAAGGAGGCATTTTTTACAAACGTTTTGTATGTATGTGTAGGAAGTGCATTCGTTTCTGTTCATGGGCACAAGCCAGAAGAGGGCATTGAGTGTTTCCTGTTATTGCTCTTCCACTTATTCCTTTAAAACGGGGTCCCTCTCTGAACAAGGGGTTCTCTCAGTTGGGCTGAAAGTGAGAAGGCCCCCATAGTCCTCTTGTCTCTAAGCTAGGATTACAGTCTTTTAGTTTACAGAGACTCCGGGCTTATTCCATGGATTTTTGTTTAGTTTTGTTTTTCCGAGACAAGGTTTCTCTATGTAACAGCCCTGGCTGTCCTGGAACTCTCTTTGTAGACCAGGCTGGCCTCAAACTGACAGAGATATGCCTGCCTCTGCCTCTCGCTGCTGGGATTAAAGGTGTGCACCACCACTGCCCGGCATGGACTTTTTTTTTTTTAATCTACTTTTATTTCATGTGCATTTGTGTTTTACCTGCATGTATGTCTGTGAAGGTGTCAGATCTTGGAGTTACAGACAGTTGGGAGCTGCCATGTGGTTGCTGGGAATTGAACTCAGGTCCTCTGGAAGAGCAGTCAGTGCTCTTAAACACTGAGCCATCTCCCCAGCCCTTATTTCACGGATTTTAAGATCAACCTCTGGGGCTGGAGAGATGGCTCAGAGGTTAAGAGCACTGGCTAGCACTGGCTGTTCTTTCAAAGGTCCTGAGTTCAATTCCCAGCAACCACATGGTGGCTTACAACTGTCTATAATGAGATCTGGTGCCCTCTTCTGCTGTGTGTTACATGCAGGCAGAACATTGTATAATAATAAATACATCTTTTTTTTTTAAAAAAATGATCAACTTCTGCGTTAGTTATGTGAGCATTAACAGCAAGTTCTATATTAGTTACTTTCCTGTTGCTTTGACAAAATATCCTAAGCAAGGGAGCTTAGAGAAGGAAGAGACTATTTAGGGTGCTGTGCCAGAGGGATAAGAATCCATCACGATGGAGAGGCAGGGTAGCAGCTAGGTATGGCTGCTGGAGCCTCTGAGAGATCACATCTCAACTGCAAATATGATGCACAAAGAAAGGAAGTGTCTTAGTTAGGGGTTCATTGCTGTGAAGAGACATCATGACAACGGCAACTCTCATAAAGGAAAACATTTACTTGGGTTGGCTTACAGCTCAGACGCTTAGTCCACCCTCATCATGGCAGGAAGCGTGGTGCTATGCAGGCAGCCGTGGTGCTGGAGAAGATGCTGAGAATTCTACATCTTCATCTGCAGGCAGTAGAAGGAGACTGTGAGCCACACAGGGCATAGCTTGAGCATAGGTGACCTCAAAGCCCGCCCCCACAGTGACACACTTCCTCCAACAAGGTCATAGCTCCTAATAGTGCCCGCTCTCTATGGGCCAAGCTTTCAAACACGTGAGTCTGTGGGGGTCAAACCTAGTCAAACCATCAGAGGGAAAGAAAGAGAGGGAGGGAGGAAAGTGGGTAAAGGTATGTAATTTCCAAGTCTACCCTCAGTGATTTACTTCTTCCAGCAAGGCCACACCCTAATCCTCCAACTAGTGACATCAACTGGGGACAAAATGTTCATATGCCTGAACTTCTTGGTGACATTTCTCATACAAACCATTATATTCCACTCCCTGGCCCCCATTAGCTCATGGCCACATGCTAGTACAAAAGGTATTCAGTCTCACCTTAAAAGCCCCCAAAATCTTTCATGGGCCCAACATGGTCTTCATGATTGAGAAACAAGTGTTCCTTATTTCAGTATTTTATTTACTCATTCATTTATTCACTCATTTTTTATTATGTCTGTAGTACATGTGTATGTGCAGTTAAGTGCCTATGAGGGCAGATGCCTTTGGAGGCCAGAGGGGTTAGCTCCTCCTGAAGCTGGAGTTACAGACAGTTGTGATCTGCCCAACCTCAGTATTCAGAACTGAACTCAAGCCCTCTGCAAGGGCAGTATGCACTCTGTTGTTGTTGTTGTTGTTGTTGTTACAGTGTTTCTCTGTGTAGCCACGGCTGTTCCTGGAACTCGCTCTGCAGACCAGGCTGGCCTTGAACTCAAAGCAATACGCCTGCCTCTGCCTCCCAGAGTGCTGGGATTAAAGGTGTGTACCTCTGCACCTGGCTGGCAGTAAGCCCTCTTAATCACTGAGCTCTCTGACCAGCGCCAGAGCAGGAGCTGTTTTAACTGTGGCACTCTCTCGCGACCCTTGGGAAGACATTCTTGCCTCAACTATTCCTATTACAGTCTATAGCTAAAGTTTTTGCAAGAGGGATCCTTTTCTTTGATACACCTGGAGCAGATATCCATCTTCAGATAGCTTTAGACGCCCCTGGCTCACTCCATGTGCAAGCAGGCGAGACTGTATTTTCTTCTCCTCTATGGTATTAGGTGGCTAATCTCAGGAACAACACATGGTTGCCATTAAGGCTCATGATGTTTGGGGTTTGGTGTAAAGCCACATTTTCTCCATTGAACACACACACTCTCTCTCTCTTCCAAAATAGTGAAAAGAGCTACACAATGCAAAAGCAATGACATGGCTTAATTTACCATATGTGCCCCAGCAATGATTAAATGTGGAAGAAAACAAAAAACAAAAAAACAAAAACCTAGCACATAGATTTCTTTTGACAAGGGCAGGAATAAAGGGAAATGCAGTGTACTGGTTGCTTTTCAAATGCCCTAATCAGGAAAAGGAGTTGGACATGTCTCAAAGACCAAGCATTGCAGTTTAAGCATCTGACAGCCCACCTACCTCCAGGATATCCCAACACAGACCTACTAGGCATCTATGGCAATGAGAGGTAAGAAATTACCTCTAGCTAAGTGGGGGGGTGGTGGTGGCAGGGGGTAACAACACACCTTTCATCCCAGCACTCAGGGGGCAGAGACAGGTGGCTTTCTGAGTTCAAGGCCAGCCTGGTCTACAGGTCCAGTTCCCTAACAGGCAGGACTACACAGAGAAACCCTATTTCGAAATACAAAAAACCCCAACCAACCAACCAACCAACCAACCAACAGCAACAACAAAAGGAAGTTAGCACCTGAGAATTCCTCCCAACCTTGTTTTCAGGTTCTGGGGACGGACTATGGGGTGCTTCACTAACAACAGTTCTGCTACTGATCCACAACCCCAGCCCAGGAAGTACTTTAACCGAGAATCTTCGGCACCTCCGACAATCTCAATCCTTGTAGTGAAAATTTTCAGCACCTGTTCTGGTGAGATGGCTCAGTGGGTAAAGGAGCTCACCCTGAAAGCCTGAGGACCTTAGTTTGGTACCAAAACCCGCGTAAAGGTAAAAAGGAGAGAACCCGTCCCACAAAGTTGTCCTCTGACCTCCACAGGTTTGGTGTGGTATGCATGCCCACACACATAACATTGACACACTCATGAGAGTAGATAAATAAATTCTTAAACCAGCATTTAAAGAATTGTTAGATTAAGTGATCTGTTTGATTTTTAAAAATGCTGAAAACCATTCTCTATGACAAGAGCCAGAAATCAGCCGGGCGTGGTAGCGCAGGCCTTTAATCCCAGCACTCAGGAGGCGGAGGCAGGCAAGATCTCTGTGAGTTCAAGGCCAGCCTGGTCTACAAAGTGAGTCCAGGCCAGCCAAGGCTAACACAGAGAAACCCTGTCTCAAAAAAGCAACAAGACAAAACAAAGCAAAGCAAAGCAAAACAAACAAACACACAAACAAACAAAAAACCAAGAGCCAGAAATCCACACTGAGACAGTACATGCTAGTCAGAGGACAGGCAGGGCCTAAAATTCCAGGGTAGATTTCCCCCCCCCCCCCCAGGGACAGTTCCCAAGTCCTTTATTGGGCCAGCAATAGTTAGAAGCTGCCTTTAGAGTGGCATCCCCACTGTGTTTGAGTCTGCAGCATCGCAGCCTTGCCTCCCCATAACACTGGAGCAGGTGGCATCCGTTACTTGCTGTGTTCTTTCACGTATTCCCAGCCCTCCTTGGAGCAGTCTTAGGCCTTGGAGGATACCATGGACAAAGCTGCCGTGACTGAGATAATACCTAAGTTCTGGGAGTCACAGAAGTTCAGAAAGTTAATCTTGGGAGGGGCTGGGAGCTGTGGCATCTCCAGACCCGCCTGCTGGCACAGGTACTGGCTGAACTGGTACATTGCTGGTAACACCACCTCCTCAGCTTTCCGCATGGCCACCTCACTCTTGTAACTAAGCCCCAACAACTCCTGGTCATAAACAAGATACACTGCACCTCCCAAGACACTTCCCTTGATGAGGAACCTCATTAAAGTCAGTCTCTCACTTCCCTCCCCATGCAAGGACAAGCAATGTGCCCGCTGCTTCCCGTTCCAGGGTAGATCTTAATCCAGCAATACCATAAAAACAGAACAGAACTCCAACTCCAGGGGAGTAGATGTCTCTGGACTCTGAGGGCACCCAAACACACATGGCATACACACACACACACACACACACACACACACACACACACACACACTATCTTAACAAATAAATCTTGAAAGAAATGTTTTTGCTTAAAAAGAATTTTTTAGGCCAAGTATGATTGGCCTGCACCTTAAATCCCAGCACTCTGGAGACAGAGGCGGGCCTGCTCTACACAACAAATTCCAGTACATCCAGAATTTTTTTGAGGCAGGGTCTCTCTGTGTAGCCTTGGCTGTCTTGGACTTGCTTTTGTAGACCAGGCTGGCCTCGAACTCACAGCGATACTCTTGCCTTCTGCTTCCCAGGTGCTGGGATTAAAGGCGTGCACCGCCCAGCTATGGCTTGGTTATGGAATACTTGCCTAGCATGCACTAGCAGGGGGCTCCAATTACACCTGAAACACCACAAACAAGAAAAACTCTGTCGGCTGATTGCGGTGGCGCGCACCTTTAGTCCTGGTGCTTGGGAGACAGAGGCAGGCAGATCTCTGAGACCAGCCTGGTCTATAGAACAGTCAGGCCTACACAGAGAAACCCTGTCTCAAAATAAATAAATAAATATTAGATAGATAGATGATAGATAAGAAAAGGAAAAAGAAATATAAAATTACTATAGAATATTCCTGGCCATCTCACAAAAGAGATTTTCTTTTTCTTTTATTTTTGTCTGGTGTTTCGTTGTTGTTGATGTTTTGAGACAGTCTTGGAATTCCTTCTGTAAACCAGGCTGGCCTGGAACTCACAGAGATCTGTCTAGCACCTGCCTCTGTATGCCTAAGTGTTGGAATAAAAGGTATGCATAGACAAGATCCTCACACATTTTTTTTTTTTTTTTGGCTTTTGAGACAGTGTTTTTTCTTGTAGCCTTGGCTGTCTTGGACTTATCTTATAGACCAGGCTGGCCTTGAACTCACAGAGATCTGTCTAGCACTGCCTCCCGAGTGCTGGGATTACAGGTGTGCGCCACCATGCCTGGCCTGATTCCCACACATTTTTCTTTTCTTTTTAGTTTTTCTAGACAGAGTTTCTCTGTGTTAGCCTTGGCTGTCCTGGACTCACTTTGTAGAGCAGGCTGGCCTCGAACTCACAGTGATCCGCCTGCCTCTGCCTCCCAAGTGCTGGGATTAAAGGCGTGCGCCACCACGCCCGGCTCTGATTCTCACACTTTTGAGCATGAATTTTGGCTGATAAAACAACTCTGGGTTTTGAAATTGAGAGGTGGATTGCATGTATTAATTCCACAAATACATATAAATATTTATATGAGGTAATGTTACTGCATATGTGAGGGGAACCACACAGGAAAGTAAGGCATTGCCTTGGCCCAAAGAGCCTTTCAGTTCATGGTAATCTAATCAAGCTAGTATAACAAAATTCCACTGACTTGGGCCTAGGAGGGTGGTGGGGGAGGTTTGAATAAGAATGCACCTCATGGGCTCATCAGATATTTGAATGCTTGGTAACCAGGAAATGAAACTCTTTGATAGGATTAGAAGGATCAGGTGATACATGTGGCCTTGTTGGAGTAGGTGTGGTCTTGGTGGCTGAAGTGCGTCACTAGGGGTGGGCTTTGAGGACCAGTCTTTGTCTCCCTTCTTCCTCTCCATCTTCTTCCCCCCCCCTCCCCACCCCCCCACTCCCATGCCCTCTCTCCAGGATTTCCCTTATGCAATCCAGGCTGATTTCAAATTTACCGTCTTGGCCAGGCTTAGCCTCAAAAATCCTGAGCGCTCTGCTTCATCTTTCTGTGCCAGAAGTCCAGGAGTTTGAGTTGGCCTCCGCGGTGGCCTAGAGAGCAAAAAAGCAGGCTAGACGGGGCAAGCCAGTGTAAAGCCTTTTTCTGTTAATATACCTGTTCACAGTCTATTGACCAAAGCATGTCAGACAGCCAAGGCCAAAGTCCAGGGACAGGGAAGTGCACACCTCCAGAGGGAGTTGAGAGGAGTGACTATGTGACAAACCGGGCTCCATCGCCTGCAGTTTTCATCCCCTTCACTTCCTACAACTAAAGGTACTAAAATACTAACCTCCGAATGTGACCACAATTGGAAGTAGAGACTTTAAAAGGATGATGCATGCCGGGCAGATAGCTCGGTAGAAAAACTGCTTGTCTAGCAAGCATAAAGACCAGAGTTCGGATCCCCAAAATACATGGAAAAGTCATCCAAGTATGGTGGGTGTTTGTAATCCCAGCACTCAGGAGTCAGATAAGAACCCCCCCCCCCCCCAGGACAAGGTTCCTAGCTAGACTAGCCAGAATTGCTACATTTTGGGTTCCATGAGAGAGACCTTGCCTCAAAAAATAAAGTAGCTACGTGTCTTTTATTTTTAGCACTTGAGAGGGAGATGGGGTTGTGTGCATGGGAGGCCAGCCTGGTCTGCATAATTAGTTTCAGGATAGCCAAGGCTATATAATGGGACTGTCCATAGATAGGTCTGAAGAGCCACTTAGGAAGACAGCTGACATTAACTTAGGGCCTTCACACACACAAACACACAGAAGAGTATGTGCACCTGCACAGATATATATAATCACACACGAGAAATTTTGTGCACGTATGCTCAACACACACACACACACACACACACATACACAAGAAATAAAAATATAGACTGTGAAGTGAATGGTAAAGAGGGGGTGGGGTGGATCCTAATCCAATCTAATTTAGATTAGAGTGCTTATAAGAGGAAGAGATTTGGACATACGAAGACACTAAGAGGTTCTGTACCCAGGAGAAAGAAGACCTGAGGGCCCAGAGAAAAAGTGGCCAAGCATATAGAAGTCAAGGAGAAAGGAGAAAGGCCCCAGGAAGACCCAACCCTGGGGACACCCTGGTCATGGTCTTTCAATCTCTAGAACTTTGGAGAAACACATATGCCATTAAGCCCCCTGACGTAGTGTTCTATTGCTGGAAGGAGACACTATGACCAGACAACTTTTTTTTTTTCCCCTCTGAGATAGGGTTTCTCTTGTGTAGTCCTGGCTGTCTTGGACTCTCTTTGTGGACCAGGCTGGCCTCGAACTCACAGCGATCCGCCTGCCTCTGCCTCCCTGAGTGCTGGCATTAAAGGCGTGTGCACCACCACACCCGCTTCCAGACAACTCTTATAAAAAGGGGGCTTGCTTACAATTTCAGAGGCTTTGTCCTGTATCATCATGCCGAGGAGTGTGGAGCTGGGACAGTTGCTGAGGTAACAGTAAGGGGCCTGGGGGGTGGGAGAGAGAGAGAGAGAGAGAGAGAGAGAGAGAGAGAGAGAGAGAGAGAGAGGGGTGTTGTCCCAAGAACTGGGCTTAGATCAGCAGACCCTCAGTTACTTGCACAGGCGGTAACAGGAAATCTAAGGCTGAGTTTGGCTGCGCTGAAAACTTCTGATTCACAGCGTTACTGCCTTAATAGCTGAGTGGTCTTATAAATACACTAAAAGAAGAAGAGGATCGCGTAGACACATCTAGGCTGAAATGTACCTTACTAAAGATTTTCCCCTCCCCCTGATGGCAAAAGCAGAGGAGGCATAAATTCTTTTTGATTACCTAACGTAAGGAATGTCACAGGGAGGGGAAGCTTTCACCAAAGCTGTAGCAAAGACTTTCCTCCCTTGAGGGTTAGCAATATGCTCATGCCCTGGGATCCCAAGACTTGAGGCTCACACCCTGGCACCTCCATATAGAGTCACCTAAGGACGGCGAAGCACATGAGGTCACAAGCTAAGAATTCCGGCAGGACCTGAAACTATGTAATTCTGTAGGTAATTAGAAGGCCCGGTCCACATAGCAGCCATGTCAGGTAGGAGTTTTTACAGATTTCCCAACTGAAATATCTCAAAGCTTGTGTGGCCCTGGCATGTCCAGTTTCTGATTTCTAACCCCAGGAATCTGATCCGCGTGTTGGAAGCATGCCTTCCACCCCACAGAGTTCAAACCTAGTAGCAGCATTTAGCCGTTCTTAGTTTTTCTGATAACCTGCCAGGAGGCAAGATTTATAACCAACCGCATGGTATTTTGAACATTAGTTGAAATTACACTTGATATGGGCTCCGGATCATGTTTCATGCAGTCGGGCTCACCCGTTTCCACTGCATGTAGAAGCAAAGGTCACGACCTCTTTCGAAAAGGGCTCAACGAAAGGGAAAATGGCAAGTCTCCGTGTTGAAGTAAAAAAATTTGGTTCATAAAATAAAACTAAGGCGACAGAAGGCAAAGGGAGTTTCCGCTGTTTGAAAAAGGGGCTTTCTCAGCACAAGCTTGGGGGAAAAAAATGTTGATGATTTATGCAAATGAGAGAGGAAATGTGCCCCGAGGGATCTTGGCATAGAAGCTCAAGTCGGAATTCTGGATCCGAGGCTGGCTGTGTGTCTGATTCACTTGGGGACTGGGGCTGAGCCATTTAACCTCTCCGCTTCGGAGTCCCCCTCATCCATAAATGCAGCCTAACAACGCCCGTTCTTCTTGCCCCTGAAGGGGAGGCAGTAAAAATGAATGAAATGTCGGGGAATTACTTCTAACAGCCATCGATTAGAAATAGAGCATATGGTCCTAATGACTGCTTGTTTCTGCCACAAATTTTTCCTTATTCCTTCCGATCACTCGAGCTAGTGTGTCACCGATAGCAACCCCTGTATTGGGCTGGTTGTGGGGGCCACTCACCACATGGCAGAGGTCCTGAAAGCAGTGCTCTGCCCACTCTGGGGGTGCATAATGAGCCCGTGGTCCTTGACTCCCCCTCCCACCTCCACAATGGAACTACGTTACCCAAATCTGCCAAGTTGGTGGGGCTTTAAAATATTCTGTCCCGTGTGTTAAAACGTGTGTCAGATCACGTGTCCTGATCATTGCTTTGGAAAATATGGTCACTCACACACCTTCACAGGAAAGGAAGCACCTGCTCGCTGCCTAAAGTCCTCGGGAATGGTTGGATATAGGCAATAAAGCTGGAGAGACCCATTGATTGATTAAGAACCAGGTAGAGAAAGATGAAACTGTATACAGGGGTGGTGGGGTGAGTTCTCGGTGTAAAAAGCACCAACGTTTATGCCAGGAACTGAATTAAAGGCTAAGGGTACCTGCTGCAAGGCAAGGGGGATGCAGAAAGGACAACATTCTTGGCCTTGGTGGCTTGTAGTCCAGTAGGGGACAGAGAGGTAACCAAGTCAGCAGCCTGCTTTTGTGCTCTATGAAGAATAAAGACAGCTTGTAGGATTCTGGGAGGGTTCCCAGGCCAGAGTGCAGTACCCGAGAATTAAAGGATGCCCAGGAGCCGGGGTACTAAGAAGGCCAGGCATTCAGAACAGAAGGAAGATGACTGCAAACACCTTGGAGGAAGAGTGTAGCTCAGTTGGTAGGGTATTGGTCTAGCACAAATGAAGGCACCCTGGATTCAATTCCCATCCTTGCATATACTAGGCATGGTGATACCTGCCTAATATTTCAGCACGAAGGAAGGAGTGCAGCAAGAATTCAAGGTTATTCTTGGCTATACAGTGAGTTTGGGGTTAGCCTTGGCTACAAGAGACCCTGTCCTAAATAAAGAAGCCCCGGTGTCATTAGTGTGGGCGAGCTGGCCCCGAGGTCATGAGCCTGGGAGAGCCACCACTTGCCAGCAGCAACACTGAGTGAGCTGGCTGGGCCAGTGCAGAAGAGCTTGCCCTGGTGGTGTGGATATGGGAGAGTTGGTGGCTTCATCAGCTCGATTACCAGCCAGGCCCAGATCCAAGGCTTTGAGTTGGCCCACCCCAATATCTACTCCATGAAGTGCTGGAAAGTGTGCAAGAAGAGGTCATTCTGAAGATCCACGACAGGATCTCCATGACACAGGGCCAACAATAGGATGCCATCTGAGATGAGTTCCAGTGAAGCACCTGGCTTCCTATGCTTCTTTAAATGATTAATTATTCGACCGGGTGTGATGGTGTACACACACATGCACAAACACATACATACACACATGCACACACGCACATGCACACACACATACACACACACATACACACACACACACACACACACATACACACACACACACACACACATACACACATGCACACACACACATGCACACACACACACACACAAGGCGACACTCACGTAGGACATAACGCAGCATTGCTTGTACATGGAGCCCTGAGCACAAACACTTCACAGGAGTGGATAACTGAAGACAGAATTGGGAAGGAAAATCCAAAGGAACAGGAAGAGGAGGGCAGGGGACTAAGGAAGACAGTGCTGAAAAAGCAGAGCAAAGGGAATGTTGGGAATATAGTATCACCAATATCACAGACAAAGAGGGAGTTGTGAAAATGAACTAACTTGGGCCTTAGCATCTGATCTAGCCGTCTCTCTGAGACCTCACAAGAGAGGCTGGGGATAGCATGGTCTACCTGGTAAGGTGCTTTATTAGCATACCAGAAGTCCTGGGCCCCACATCGAGCACCACATAAACTGAGTATGGTACCCTAGAGCTTTAGAATCCTAGCACTGAGGAGATAGAGGCAGGAGGATCAGAAATTCAAGGATATCCTGTGCTACATATTGAGTTTGAGGCTAGCCTGGCCTACATGAGACCTTATCTAGAAGAAGGAGGGGAGGAGGAAACTATAACTGCTCCACACTAAACTCAGTGATTTTGCTAAAAATCACTCTTAATTATGTCTAATAATGTTTGGATTGTAGGTTCTTTGGGCTTTTCTTCCTACCTAATGTAACCATATCATCAGCAATTAAGTTGCATCTTCTCTTTTCTTTCTTCTGTTTTTCCAAGACAGTGTTTCTTGCCGGGCAATGGTGGCGCACGCCTCTAATCCGAGCACTTGGGAGGCAGAGGCAGGCAGATCACTGTGAGTTCGAGGCCAGCCTACTCTACAAAGTGAGTCCAGGACAGCCAGGGCTACACAGGGAAACCCTGTCTTCAAAAACACACAACAAACAAACAAAAGACAGGGTTTCTCTGTGTAGCCTTGTCTATCCTAGACTCGCTTTGTAGACCAGGCTGGCCTGGAACTCACAGTGATCCGCCTGCCTCTGCCACCCAGAGTGCTGGGGTTAAAATTGTGTGTCACCACACCCAGTGTGTTTCATCTTTTCTTTCCCAATTCAGATGGGTTTGTTTCTTTTTCTTGCTTGATTGCAGTGGCTATGACTGCTACTGTCATCATGAATATAAATGATTACAACAGGCATTTTGACCTACTTCTTGATCTTAGGAAGAAAATGTTCAATATTAACCATTAGTTATACTGTTTGTTGTTAGTTTTCCTTACACATACTTTATCAATTTAATGATTTATCAAATAAGGAATCCCTGTTCTCTTTTAAGTCTGCTAAGCATAACCACCACGAATGGGAGGTAGGTTGTTTTTTTTTCTTCATGGTTTCTCCCTGCGACCTTGGGAAAGTCACCACGCCCTGCTCAACTGTAAACTTTTTTTTTTTTCCGAGACAGGGTTTTCTCTGTGTAGCCTTGGCTGTCCTGGACTCCCTTTGTAGACCAGGCTGGCCTCGAACTCACAGCGATCCACCTGCCTCTGTCTCCCAAGTGCTGGGATTAAAGGCGTGTGCCAGCATGCCTGGCATCAACTGTGAACTTTTAAATGACCCACAATTTAGCATTAAAAGTAGGATTTCAGCCTTCACCTGTACCATTCTTGAGCGTTGACTTTGGTCTGGACAACTTAATTAAATTTCCTTATATAGAAAATGGATAAAAAACAAAAAAATCCAGAAATTTGTGGACAAATTGAGGAAATTAGAAACCATCATACTGAGTGAGTTAACCCAGAAACAGAAAGACTCACATGGTATATACGCACTTATATTTAGACACTAGGCCAAAAGGTGTGTCCCATGAATGTCTTCACTTACCAGGAGACTGGGACAGATGTGAGGACATCCTACTGAGACTCTAGGTGAGAGAAATATAGGAGATGGGGAAATAGAAGGATCCAGAGGATCTCAGAAACCTACAAGAAGAACATCATAATGGTGGATCAGGGCCCAGGGGTGTCTGCTCAAACTATTGCACTAACCAAGGACAATACAAGTAGTAAACATCGAATCTCTACTCTGATCTAGCCAACGGACAGGACATCCTCCACAGTTATGTGGCAAGCAGGGACTGACTCTGACATGAGCTCTGGTGCCCCATATTTGACGACCTCCCTTTGGAGGGGAGCCCTGGTGGCACTCAAAGAAAGAATAGGCAGACTACCAAGATAAGACTTGTTAGCCTGCGACCATAAAGTGGGGGAGGAGATCCCCCTCGGACACTTAAGGGAGGGTAATAGGGTGGGGGTGGGAGGGTAGGAGGAACGGAAGGTTGCGAGTGATGGGAGAACAATTGAGTTGTAATCTGAATAAATTAATATAAAAATCAAACAAAAAACAAAAAAATACAACAACAACAAAGGAAAAAAAGAAAGAAAGAAAGAAAGAAAGAAAGAAAAAGAAAATGGAACGCCGGGCGGCGGTGGTGCACACCTTAAACCCAACACTTGGGAGTCAGAGGCAGGCGGATCACTGTGAGTTTGAGGCCAGCCTGGTCTACAGAGTGAATCCAGGACAGCCATGGCTGTTACACTGAGAAACCCTGTCTCAAAAAACAAACAAACAAACAAACAAAAAGCCCCCAAAGCAAAACAAAACAAAAAAAGCAGAAAGAAAGAGAAAGAAAGAAAAGAAAAAAAAAGGAAAGAAAGGAAAAAAAAGAGGTATGTCCCACCATTGCCCAGCCTGGAAAGGTTAATTTTTTAAGATATAGATTTTTTTTCATTTTTGTGTGTGTGTTTCCCCTTTATCAGATTGACTGTGTATGAGATGCATGCCTAGTCTCTCAAGCAGCCAGAGGAGGACATTAGGTCTTCTGGAAGTGGAATTACAGGTAGTTATGAAATGCTGTGGGCCACAACCCCTCTGACAAACCTCTGGTCTCCCAAAATATTTATTTACACAACAACTCACAACAGTAGCAAAATTAAAGTTATGAAGTAGGACCAAAAATAACTTAATGGTTGAGGGTCACCACCCACACAAGGAACTGTAGTAAAGGGTTCCAGTGTTGGGAAGGTTGAGACCCACTGAATTCTAATAACTCCCGCCATAGGAATCTGAGACGTTTCCTAAGTTTGTGAACCAGGACTAGGGGTTTTGGTTTTTTGAAACAAAGCACAACTATGAAGGCCAGGCTGCCACTGAACTCACGACCCTCCTCCTTCCTCTGCCTCCCTGCACTGGGATTCTAAGCATGTACCACCACACCTGGCAAGGACTAGGGTCTGACCACCAAAGCCTAAGGATCTTGCTCTCGGATAGGCTACAGATGCTGATGTTCCCAGGACCTTTTTGTATCTTCCTTTCCCCTCAGGGCTTCCTTCATCCCTCGCAATGATGATTGGGGATGGGCTTTCCCGTTCATTTTATCTCTTTGTATTTGTTACAATGAATTACATTCACAGTAACTGTATCTCTTCCTCCTCCCCAGTGCTAAAGGTACAATCACAGGTGATTAGTCCACTGTGAACGCCCGTCTCCAAAAGTGTTCCCAAGGGCGGTGTCTGCCAATCCTGCCTGTGCAGTTCCACTTTTGAATCTGGGCTTGTTTGTGAGTCTCTGAGGCTCATATAGGCTCAATGGAGCGCATTGCCCTAAACGATCGAGTTGCACTTCTGGCAGGGATGCCTCTGGAAGACAAGGTCCCCCGAGGCCACTGTTGGGTGAAGGCCTTGACCACTCTGGAAGTAGATGGCCACATGTTGGGAGGTAAAGTTGGGGTTACCCTGGCTGCTGGTGAAAGAGGTGATGACTCCAACTTCCAAGAGGAAGAGAGATAAGAGTGAGAAAGAGGAAGGAGGAGGAGGAGAGGAGGAGGAAGCAGTTATACAAAGGGGAGGAATGGGACAAAAGAGGAGGCCAAGCCATGTATAGGAAGCGATGTAACTGGTATTTTGTCAATGTTGAGCTCATCTTTGGCGAGAAGGGCCCCAGTGCTAACTGCTTAATCCCATGTAATCCTGGTTTTCTTAATAAGGCCATGGTGCCCAAGCAAAAGACAGACATAGGGGACGCGGAGGGAAGGAAAGAAGGATGAAAGAAGTAATGAGGAGCCAAGTCAGATATAGTGGCACATGCCAGTTGATGCCTGTGAGCCACCATGTGGTTGAGGGGAGTTGAACTCAGGACCTTTGAAAGAGCCATCTCTCCAGCCCTGACACATGCCAGTTTACCAGCATTCTGTATGTGGAGGCACACAAATCAAGAATGTGAGGTCGTACTTATCTCCCTAGTGAGTTTGAGGCCAGCCTGAACTACAGAAGATCCTATCTTAAAAACAAACAAACAAAGCCGGGCGTGGTGGCGCATGCTTTTAATCCCAGCACTTGGCAGGCGTATTGCTGTGAGTTCAGGCCCAGCCTGGTCTATAAAGCGAGTCGAGGACAGACAAGGCTACACAGAGAAACCTTGTCTCAAAAAACAAAGAACAAACAAACAACAACAACAAAAACAACAAAGTAAATAAATAAATCTAAAAAAAGAAAAACTAACAAGAGACACCAGTCATGTTACATTAAATTTTCTAAATGCCTTCTTGCAGTACGTTTGTTTGTTTGTTTCTGTTGTTTTACCAAGGAGAGAGGATGTAAACAGAAAATTTTTCTTTTGTTTTGGTGTGATGATAAATATGGAGCTTGGGGCTTTGTGCAGGATAGGCAAGTGCTCTGCCATTAATCTACAACCCCAGTCCCAACAGTGTCCTAAGGCTAAAGAAGGTTCAAACAGTGTGGTAGTGGCTCATGTCTACAATCTCATCACTTGGGAGATTGAGCAGGAGAAGCATCATAAGCTATATAGTGAATTCTAAGCCAGCCTGGGCTACATCAGACTCTATGTCAAAATGTAAAAATTAGAAACAAATACTCAAAGACTAACTTGCCCAATATCACCTACCAAACTAACGGGCAAAGATGGTCTTTAAACCCAATAGTATGAAGTGCAAGCCTACCTTTTCCTTATTGTTTTTTTATGTATACTTTTTGTTACATTTATTTATTTTGGTTTTTTGAAACAGAGTTTCTCTCCTGAAACTCCTTCTGCAGTTCCAGAGGCTGGCCTCAAAATCAGAAATCCACCTGCCTTTGCCTCCTGAGTGCTGAGATTAAAGGCGTGCACCATTACTGTCTGGCATACATTTTACTTTTTAAAACTGGTGTGTGTGTGTGTGTGTGTGTGTGTGTGTGTGTGTGTGTGTGTTGTCTGTTTTTATTGTTTGTTTATTTTTCTAGACAGGGTTTCTTTGTGTAGCCCTGCCTGTCCTCGAACTCAGTCTGTAGCCAGGCTGGCCTTGAATGCAGAGATCCACCTGCTTCTGCCTCCTGAGTTCTGGGATTAAAGGCCTGTGCTACCACTGCCTAGTCTTTTTTGCTTTTTTGTTTGTTTTAGGTTTTGTTTTTTGTGACAGGGTTTCTCTGTGTAGGCTTGGCTGTTCTACTCACTTTGTAGACCAGGCTGGCCTCGAACTTACAAAGATCCACCTGCCTTTGGCTCCCAAGTGCTGGGATTAAAGGCATGCGCCACCACGCCGGGGCTCACAGCCTAGTTTTAAGCAAGGATCTTTACCAGTTGCTAGTCTAGGGTTTTTTGTTTGCTTTGGTGTTTGCTTTGGCTTGGTTGAGGAACTTTCTTTAGTTAGGGAAATCCACCTGCGGTCACACCAGGCATAGAAGAAAGGTGATTGGAAGATCATAGAGAAAAAGAGCAGCTAGGCTTCCAGGGCAAGTCTCAGGCTCTGAATCCCCCTGCTGAGCGTCTCTCAGTGGCCCACAAAGCTTAAGGGAAACACCCCTGAGGCAACCTCAGTGTTGGGAGTAGGGCTGAACAAAAGGCAACTGGGAAGTGAGACTGCGCTCTCAGGAACGAATGCGCAAGTCACCTTGGGTGGCTGTGGGTAAAAGGCGCCTTGTTACAAAAGTGAATTCTGCCCGCCTGTTCTCTTGTACTTATTTGTACCTCCTGCTCACCTTGAGGTGCTGTACCCCAGAATCCCTCACTGGATGCTCAGAGCCCTGAGCCCCCAAGCCTTCCTTCCCCAGGAACAACAAACAACAAAAGAGGGTTGTTTTTTCTTTTAAGGTATTTTTTTTTTTTGGTCACGTGGGCAGAAATTCAACACTGTTATATAGTCTTTGAGTGTTTAAGCAGAGGTGGCCCTTCAAAATTCCTGTCAAAATCCTAACCTCTAAAGTCAGGAAGTGGAGGCCCTGGGGTTGAACTGATCACAAGGGCCTTCCTGGATCAGAATTGACATCTTTATAAAAAGATAAGAGACAGCCGGCTTTATTTCTCTGCTCTCCACCAGACCTGTTGGTGCCTTGACCTTGGTCTTCCCAGCTTGCAGAATTGTGAGGGATAGATGGTTTTAATTTAAGCCCTCCCAACCTAGAGTAATTTGTTAGAGCAATGCTTGGTGACTGAGATTGCCAGCCACTTGCTGGCAGCCAATGGGGCAAGAGAAAGCACGGGGTAGGAGTTCTGAGAAATCCCTTTAGAAGAAGCTGGTTCTGCTAGGAGGTGATCCCCCCTTCTTTCTTTTTAAGGGGTGCTGGGGATCAACTAAGCTAATGCTCTACCAACTGAACTGCACCCCCAGCTCCTTTTCCGTCCCCCTCCCCCCCTTTTTTTTTTTTTTTTTTTTTTGCAATTTCTCATTTTGGCTTTAAAGCAGTGAATGGCACAGACAGGATGGATTTTAAAGTAATTTGGGTGTGGTAGAATCGGCCTGTAATCCCAACACTTGGGAGGATCAGGAGTTCAAAGTCACTCCAAGCTAAGTACCTAGCTCAAGTGGCGCCTGACCTACCTGAGACCCTGTCTCAAAACTAAAACAAATTAAAAAATAAGAATGGGTTGAAAATTAAGATAGAGACACACAAATTTGAGGCCATCCTGGGATGTATATACATCCTGGAATATACAGTAGAGTTCAAGGACAGCCTGGGTTTGTAACAACGTAGTGGGTGCTAGAATTAGATACAGGGTTTGTTTTTAATTAAGTAGAGCTAGGCGGGGCCTAGCAGTGATGCCTCACGCCTTTAATCCCAGCACTTCGGAGGCAGAGGCAAGTAGATCTCTGAGTTCGAGGCCAGCCTGGTCTATGGAATGAGTTCCAAGACACCCAGGGCTACACAGAGAAACCTCTTAAAACAAACAAACAAACAAACAAACAATAAACAAATAAGTGGGCTGGAGAGATGGCTCAGTGGTTAAAAGCACTGACTGCGCTTCCAAATGACCCAGGTTCAATTCTCAGCATCCACATGCCAGCTCACAACTGTCTGTAACTCCAGTCTCTTGACAGCCTCACACAGACATACACGCAAAGTACCACTGCACATAAAATAACAGAAAATAAATAATAATAATAAAAAGAAGCAAAACCCAAAGTAAAATAAAGGTGATGGGGTGGGCAGGGTAGGTGTGGTGGTCCGAGTCTACAATCTCAGGACCTGGGAGATTTCCGAAGAATTGCTTCCATTTCAAGGCCAGTCCAGGGCTACATAATAACACCACCAGCCAGCACGACCTCTTTCTCTCTTTTAATTAAAGACAGGATCTTCCCTATGTGCTCTGGTTGCCTGGGAACACTGTATGTAGACCAGGCTGGCTTCAAGCTCAGAGCTCCGCCTTCTTCTGCTTCCCAAGTGCTTGGATTAAAGGTGTGTGCTATTATGCCCCACAAGGCCTTGTTCCAGAAGAGAAAGCGAAGGACAGAGGAAGAGGAGGGAGGAATGTTATGAAGGGATTGGGAGGGGGGGTTGGGCAGCAAGATGGCTCAGCTGGTAAAGGTGCTTTCCCCTAATTCTGAAAACCAACCTGAGTTTATTTGATGCCTGGGACTTATATGACAGGGGAGAACCAACTGACTCTCGTTAGTTGTCTTCTGACCTACACACACACACACACACACACACACACACAGACACTTTAATGTACAACTTTTTTCTTTAAAGAGACTGGGGGATTGGCAGTAGAGTTGAGGATAAAGCTCAGTGGTAGAGCACTTGCATAGCAAATAGATACTTAACCTTGGCTTCCATCCCCAACAGCAAAATTAAATAAAATACAGAAGGGAGGAATTTATCCCAGTTCTTCCATACCTAGCAGTGAATTTAAGAAAAAAAAAAGGGGGGGGGGGGCCAGGTAGTGGTAGCACACGCCTTTAATCCTAGCACTCTGGATTCAGAAGCAGGTGGATCACTGTGAGTTCGAGGCCAGCCTGGTCTACAGAGCAAGTTTCAGGACAGCCAGGGCTATTACACAGAGAAACCCTGGAAAGAGGGTCAAATTGCTTGTGGTTTTGAGGGTCAGATGCCAAGGCAAGAAAGCATGAAAGATTTGATGGGCAGCACTATAACGTGCCTCTTTTTTGTGTCTTTTTTGCTCAACGTTGCACACCCAGACCTGGCCCAGTAAGAACTAACAAATGCCCAGTAAATACAGAAAGAATAAGTGAGGGACCTGCAGCGAGGGGAAGCGCGTTGCATAGTTACACAGAGCTCTCCTAACACGGGCAAGGTCCTGGGGGCCATCCTTAGCCCTAAAAATAAAATAGATTTAAAAAACATTTAGGACTGCAGAGATGGCTTATCAGTTAAGAGTACTGGCTGCTCTTTTTGTTTGTTTGTTTGTTTTTGTTTTTGTTTTTTCGAGACAGGATTTCTCTGTGTAGCCCTGGCTGTCCTGGACTCACTTTGTAGACCAGGCTGACCTCGAACTCACAGTGACCCGCCTGCCTCTGCCTCCCAAGTGCTGGGATTAAAGGTGTGTGCCACCACCACCCTGGCTGCTCTTGCAGAGGACCAGAGTTTGTTTCCCAGTGTCCATGTGACAACTGACTGTGACTTGAGTTCCAGAGAATATATCTCCCTCTTCTACCCTCTGTGAATACCAGACATTCATGTGGTGCATAGACATTTACATGCAGGCAAAACAACCATACACGTAAAATTAAAATAAAAATAAATAAATAAAAATTTTGAGTCAGGGTTTCTCTGTGTAACAGCCCTGGCTATTCTGGGACTCACTCTGTAAACCAAGCTGGCCTGGACATCAAAGATCTGGCTGCCTCTGTCTCCCAAGTACTGGGAATAAAGGTGTGTACCACCATACCCTGCTCAAATAATGCCTTTTTTAAATTTTTAAAAATTTTATTTAATTTTATGTGCATTGCTGTAAGGGTGTCAGATCACGTGGAACTGGAGTTACAGACAGTTGTGAGTTGCTCTGTGGGTGCTGAGAATTGAACCCGGCTCCTCTGGAAGAGCAGGCAGTGCTCTTAACTGCTGAGCCATCTCTCCAACTCCTCAAATTAAAATGTTTCTGTGTTTGTTTTTTTTAATTTATTGGTGTGTCTATGCACCTGACTTCCTGTCAAGTGTATTCGAACATATGTGTGCATGGGTGCTCAAACTTGTCTGGGAATGTAAAAAATCTGATGGGGCCCTGGGTGTGTCATCCATCACTTGGCCTATTTCTCTGATGCAAGGTCTCTTCCTTGTACCTGGGCCTTGAATCTCAGCTAGGCTGGAAGGCAGCAAAGCCCTGGCGATCTTCCTGCATCTGTGGAGATGCCTGGTTTGTAATGTGGGTGTTGTGATCTGAAATCTAGTCCTCATGACTGCGAAGCACGTGCTCATCTGAGTCCTCTCTTCATCCTCCTGAACCTCCCAAAAATTGTTAAAAAAAAAAAAGGCTGAGTGAAATGTGTTCATAAATCTGGTCAGCTTAAAACTCACACATAGGTCCTTGGGGAACCTGGTCCCTGGGAAATGATTTCCAAGTTTGGCTTCTCTTGCTTCATGCCAGCTGTATGCACCCCATGGTCCCCATGGTCCAAGCCAGCTGCAGTTTCCTCGGGCCTGGATCAGTAGAGGCACAAAGGTGCCACCACCTTGCCTGGAGCTTTCCCCAACTCCTGCCTGATGTGGTTTGCTGGCCAAGTCAATGCCACTGTTTCCCCAACATCACTTCCTCTGCAGCGTGAGAAAAGAGGAAGAAAACTGCCTCTGTGACTCTCCTCTTCCCCCAGGGAGAGCACAAAGCTGTTGGGAACAATCAAAGCGGCCCTGTGTGCAGGGGAGACTTTTGTCTGTGCAGTCAGGGGTTGCCGAGCCCGCGACTTCCTGCAGGGACCATTCGGCAGCTTTGCAGATAAATAAACGTTCACTTTCAGAATGACCAGCCTAGAACACTTTTATGAGCCTCTCTCCTCCCCAGGCTGTACACAGATAATAAATCAAATTAGCATCTCGAACCTCCGGTTCAGTGCTCACTCGCCACAGTCCGTTCCGCTCAAGGGGGTGAGTGTTTTCAACTACCATCAGCTGGTGGACTCCTTAGAAAATTTTGGGCCCTTCCAATGCTGGATGGGCCTCAGACTGAGGTTACAGGGTCCTCTTGGGCATTTCAGACCAGACTGTAAAAGAGACAGCCAGAACCCCAGCCTTGGAATCCAGATTGGGTTGTAACTTAGAGAGAAAATACACATTTTCATTTCTTGGTCAATAATCATAGGAACATGAGCCAAAATAGACAACTGTCAGAAAGAGAGGGAGGGGTGGATAGGGAGAGAGTGCGATGCGGAGGAGGAGGCAGGATTACAGTAATAATCAGAAACAGAGCAGGCATCGTTCCCATTCTCTGCTGTTTCATACATGCTGCAGGGTAAGACTAAATAAAGACGGTTTCTTTCAAGTGAAACCTACTCTTATTTCATGGCTCTACAATTGTGGAAATGGAAGGGTTAACTGCTTAGATTTAGGGGTGTGATTTAGGTGGTATGAAACTGCGTTTTTTTTTTTGCTGCACTATCTAAATATGAGAATGTTTTTGGAATTGCATCCTGTCTTGGGCCACCGGAAGGAACAGGAAAGCATAGACTACAGTGGCAGCTCTCCAGATCACAGATGTCATCCCATGGACCTGCACTACAGCGCTGTCTGTGAAAAGTAGATGGCTGCCTTCCTGAAGATGTGACCTCTCAGCTGATGAGAACTGCGGCTCTGAAGCAAGCTGTGTAGTGTGCTCTTTGAAGAAATAAAAGAAAATAACTAGGCTAGAGAGAGGGCATCAGCAGGAGGACCTGGGTTCAAGTCCCAGCAGCCATACTGAAAGGCTCACAAACCCCTGTAGGCTCAGCTCCGAGGGACCTGATGAGCTCTCTGACCTCTGAGGGCACTGGCACTCGTGTGCACATAAACCCAAACACGCAGAGACACATATACACAGAATTAAAAACAAAAACATCTTAAACCAAACACATTGCAGAGTTTTCCAGCACTCAGGACAATGAGGCACAAGGGGTTGCTGTGAGTTCCAGACCAGCCTGCGGCTACAGAGTGAGGTGGCCTCATAAAACCAAACCAAACCAAACCAAAAACAAACAAACAAGCCAACAAGCCAGCTGGGCCCAGTGGCGTACACCTTTGATCCCAGCACTCAGGGAGGCAGAGGCAGGTGGATCTCAGTGAGTTTGAGGCCAGCCTGGTCTACAAAGTGAGTCCAAGACAGCCAGGGCTACACAGAGAAACCCTGTCTTAAAAAACAAAACAAACAATTAGGTGTGTGTGTGTGTGTGAGAGAGAGAGAGAGAGAGAGAGAGAGAGAGAGAGAGAGAGAGAGAGAGAGAGAGGAGGGGGGGGGAGAGAGAAAAGACAGAGACAGAGAGAGAGTGAGAGACAGAGACAGAGATTGTAGGCAGCAGCAGCTTTCAGAATGTGACTTCATTTGTTTGTCGGAATGGTTGACTGGGGTAGGGGTGGAGGCAAGAGAGGGATGGGAGGGTAATATATTTTTGAATAAGATTTCCTGTTACCTGGAAACATTCAAGAGAGAGAGAGAGGGAGAGAGAGAGGGAGAGGGAGAGGGAGAGGGAGAGAGAGTGGGGGGAGGGAGAAGAAAAATAAGAATGGGGGGGGGGTGTAATGGTTTTATTCAACCAAGCCAATCCTCTTAGGAAGAACAATGGTTAGTGCTTTCTGTAAAATCACTTGCCATCAATGAGTTTGTCAATCATTCATTCGGACACCCATTTCTTTCAATACTTACTGAGTGCACTCCATGCAAATATATAGGTGTCGAGTGAACGCTAGGTTTTCTAGGTGGGTCTGTACTTTGGATAACAAGGTGACCGATGTTACAGGCTGTTGAACCAACCTGGACTTTGAGAGACCTGGGTTCCCACTCTCACATAACTTGCAGGGTAACTGAACCAGCAGTATAACGACCTTTTTTTTTTTCTTTCTGTGCCTCAGTTTCCTGCTCTGCAAAGCAAGGCCCTAGCACAGAGCATTGAGAGCGAGAGTCTTCAGTTTTTAGCTGTTACCTCATCCCTTACTCCCGGGTCCACAGACCACCGCTTGCTGGTATTTCCGAAGCTGGCCAGGCCCTCTACCGCTGACCCTGGAAATCGGGTCACAGTAGACAAGGCGGAGTGTGCATGGCGCGGAGGGAGGGGTCCTTTGCGCGCGGCTACTCGAGTTTCCCTGGGGGCAGCCGGCTAGTCTTTAAAACTCACTTCGGAGGAAGGGAAAGAGCGTGAAGTGGCTCTTTCGAGCTGAGACACCCCCTCCCGCAGGCATCACCCCCTCCCCCCAGCCAGGCGCGGAGTGAAATCTTAGAAGCCGAGGCTGCTGGTTTGAACAGAATGCCGGAGTCCGTGGAAGTCGGAGCTAGTCCACCCTAAGGTCAGCGAGTTGTTTTGAGTTCTCGTACCCGGAAGGGGGGGCAGGGAGGAGAGGACGCCGGGGCCCGAGAGACCCCGCGTCAGAGCAGAAATTGTTTGTGCTCCGGAACAGGCAGCTCAGCGGAAGCCGCGACGGGGGCGGGTCACGTGCGGCGGTGGCCGTGCAGCTGGCTGGGGAGCCCGGCTAAGACAAGGGCCCGGCCGGGCGAGGGTGGCGCGGGGCGGCGGCTTTCGCAGCCCAAGGTGGAAGCCGAGTCGGGGTTCCGGGAGCTAGGGGGTCCAGGAGCTCGAGCTCGCGAGGCACGCGCCTTTAAGGAGGGGTGGTGTGGGAGCCGGGGCGCTCGGAGCTCCGCGTGGTGCGGCGCGGGTGGGAGGAGGACGATGGCGGGGGGGGGGACAGTTGGGGGGCAGAGGTACGCCTGCGGGGCTCCCTCCTAGCGGGAGCGAGATCCATGCGGGGATTTCGTGAGTGTCTGAGACCCGAACAAGGAGGCGCCGCTCTTGCGGTCGTCGGCCTTGTTTTCTTCTCTCAGGCAAATCCCGAAACGGCCAGAATTGCCATCCCTGTCTGAGTCCCAGGAGCGCCCCACTATGCATGGGGGAGGGTGCGTCCTCAGGGCTATCCCGGCAAGGGGAGGGGTCGACAGAGGTGGCTTAGCAAAATGTAAGTCGGTAGCGGGCACGAATTCACACCCCATACCCCGGGAGAGGAGAGCTACTCTTAGGCATCCTCAGGAGTACTGGGGGGGGGGGGGGGGTCATGGAACTGGAGAGACACCACCTGCACCATTGAAAATAGGGATGGCGTCGTGGCCAGTGCAGTGGACCTCATACTTGCACAAAGTGGCGCGTAATACTCTTGCGTGGGAGGGTTAAGGACACAAACTTGGCCGCCTGCCAGAACCCTTGGGAACTCTCCACTTTGGTGTTGGCCTCATTCGTCAGTGCCCTGGAATATAGTCCCCTTTCTAGGGGAGCCCACGATGCTCAGGTCTGAGGCCTGGAAAGAGTGTAGTAGTGTGGGCTGGCCTGGGACGAGAAAGCCACCCAGTTCCTCTCGCGAAGGCACAGGACGGTTTTCTTGCAAAGTTTCCTGTACTCCCCGACACACACACACACACACACACACACACACACACACACACACAGCCCAGTTGAGGAAGGGTGGCTCTTCCGGAGGTGAGGGAGGAGAGAATAGCCTCGAAGCTAGGACTGGTGCTCTAGTTCCTTTAACTATGACCCGGGAGCTCCAGGGACACCTCCGGGCCCCGGGCGTATTTGTGTTCCAGACGCTGCACTTCTGTCTGCTGCAGCCTGTGCTGAGCAAAGTCTGGGACGGCAGGAGACGCCATTTGCACCCCCACACCCCCCCACACCCTGCCGCAGGTTGGCAGGGGCGGGGATGTCGCCCTCCGCGGAAGCGTATTTCTGGCAGTGACACTGATTAGATGCTGTGCCGCTACGTGCACGGAATCGGGGTGTGCCTTCATCACTCCTGTTCGACACACACTTTTCTGGTGGGAAAGTTGTGGGTTCCCCCACCCCACCCCCCACCCTACCCTCTCGCCGCACAGCTGCTGTCTCGGGCTGAATTAGGAGAACACGTTAGCTTAGCCTGGAGAGAGAGGATTTCGCCGGCCCGGGCAAGCCGCAGGGCCCGGGCCTCGAAATCCAGCCCTGGCTTTGCGTCGAGCTGCCGAGTGCGGCGCTTACGCGCGCCCGGCCAGCCGAGGCCTGGTTTCCATCTGCCCCTTTTGCCTCGTGTTAAGTTCGCCGGGGAAAACCCAACGATCCGTGCAAAGCCCCTCGGAGGAGCGCTACCCCCACCCTAGCCTGATCCTGACCGATGGAAAAAATGACAGTATAGGTCAGAACAGGCTGCCCGGGAGTATTAATGTGGCTGTCTCTGTTCCCGGTGTTGGGGAGGATGGGCGCCTCGCCAGGAAACCGCCGAGGGAGGAGCCATGAGGGCCGCCTGCCCCTCTTGAGGCTAGAAAACGTGGAGTCTCACAGGGACCAAACAAATGTGGTCAGGCAGCTACGGGAACTTATCCTAGTTAAATACTGGATTCGCTGTGTGTATTTCAGGCGACATCCCCTCCCCCACAATCAAATACACTGGGTCGGTTAAAATAGGATGAGAACAGGTTAATCCGTGGATGCGAACCTTAATGTTTACTTATCATGAAACATGTCTCCTGGAGGGCCTGAGCTGAACCCCATTATTTTGGCACGTCTATGTGTCCTAAAGTAGAGGGGTCCCCATTGCGCACCGCCTTTGAGAACCTTTAATTAACAGAACTCCAAGAGACTATTTTAGTTGTTTCTATCTGACGCTGCTTCTTCCTTACCACACTCTTGCCTCGGACTGTTTGTATTTAGCTTTTGCACACACACACCCCCCCCCCCCCCCCCGTTTCCCTCTTGCCTTTCTTTTCCTGCGTATGTGCTGCAGGGTGCAGGCAGCAGGAGGCCACACAGAGCCGTGCGGACTCTCACTTGCGCACCGCACCACGCGGCCTCGGAGGGGAAATGTGAATTCTCCGGGTGGCGCTCGAGAATTGGAATTCTGATTTGGACCTGAGGAATTGTTTCAGAGGCAGGGCAGCCACAGCATGTGGGGGCGGGGGAAAGATTGGAGAATATACAGGGCGAGTCCCGGAGGTGACCCAAGCCCTCAGGAGCAAACCTTAGAGACATCTGTGTTCTTTGTCCTTCGCGGGGCTGGCAGCCTGGCACACACAGCTCAGATAAGGATTTACGAAGAGCCACAGCCCATGGCCAACACTTTTAAGTGCCTACTCTACCTCCAAGTAACCATGTATGAAGAACCCCTTGTCTTTAAGAAGGAAAAAAAAGCAACGTCAAGTTAGGAGTTGTTGTGGACCCTTCAGGCTCTTCTTTGTCGTCGTCCTCCCACATCTCCCCAACTTACCAGACATAGTAAGAGATCACATATACATTACTTACATTTGGGTGACAGTAAAAGATGCTCCTGTCAGTGGCAGAGGACTTGGCTTTCCCTCCAGCCTCTCCAAGAACTAGGTAGTCTGGAATCTTCTTGGGGGTGGGGTGGGGTGCTGGAAGGCCCGTGCTGTATCCTCTAAGGTGGCAGGGAGAGTGTGAATATGGTGTGTCTGATCTCTGGCTGGAATTTGCCATTACTCCAGACCAAAATGAATGCCATTAAGAGCATTGTCACCGGGCCTTCAAGCTCATCCTTGCAATCCTAGCACTCAGGAGGCTGAGGCAGAGGATTGTCTTAAACCCCAGACCCACCTGAGATACAGAGTGAGAGCCTCCAAGCGCTGGGGGAAGTCACTCTTCCATGTCACCAATACAGGCCTCTGCGACTATGGTGTCCAGAGACGGTTTGAGGAGGACATTTTGCCTTCACTTTCCACTTTGCCCAAGCATGCCTCGGAATAGACCTGGCGGGCCTTTAACATGGAGGTGTTTCTTACTCCCTCCTTTCCCATAGGAAGGGAAACCAAATCCTAACAAGGACATGTGACACCCCAAGTTCTCCTCAGAGCAGTTCTCTAATGAGGTGGACACTAAGACTGCTTTCCTTGCCTCAGTGAGGACACTAAGGGCCAGAACTGTTAAGCACCTTGCCCTAAAATAGGCCCTGGGTTGACCACAAAGAGGGCTGTGTAGCCTCTTCTAGGGTGTAGCCTATGTCATTTATTTACGGGGCTGTTTCAAAGGAACTCTCTGGACCCCAGCCCTCCAAAAGAAAACGTGGCTTGAGATGCCCAACGTTTGGGGGTGTGTGTGGTTATTTTGCAAAGGAAAGCTCCAGAGTAAGGTACCAGAATCTACTCTGACGCTGCAGCACAGAAAGGGCAACGCGAGGCAGTGTAAAGGCCCCTAGCCCACCTAGCCGCATAGCATCCGGTGGTCACGTCCGCCGGAGGTGACTAGGGCCTGGGGGTACCGGATTGTTTAGGAACTCCTTATCACCCATCGCCAGTGGTCCTGTGCGGCTTAGCTAAACGGCCACCCGCGGTGGTGGCTGGTTCGTGCAGGTTCCCTAGCTCCAGGCGCGCTCCACACCCCCTCCCGGGCTCCTCCGGTGGATCTGGCTAGATGCTTAGTGGCACCTCCTAAAGCTCCCGGTTTCTCTCCACTTGAGGCGCTCAGCCCTGGGCTAACTAAGCTCTATTGCCTGGGGCTGGAGAGCCCAGTTCATCAATCTGGGTTGGGACAGCTGGTTCCGGTTGTTCGCGTTACCACCAGCTTCCTAGCCCCTTACTCCTACTCTCTCACTCCCACTCCAGCGCGCGCACAAACACGCTTTCCAAGCGCGCGACGGGCCTTCACTTTCCCTTCCTCTTCCTGGCTCGCTCTGGTGCTTCGAAAGCTCGCGACGATTGTTTGCTTGGAAGAATCCAGGTGGGGGAGGCTGTGCTGCCCTCCCCCCCGCCCCGCCAGCCCGCACACGCTGCTAAAGCCTGGGTCTCACAGCCAGGCCTGTGGATCCCCTTGTCCATCCCCCCCCCCGTTCCCCCCGCCCTACCCCCCCCCAGAAGTGGTAGATCCTGACGAGGAGGATCTTTTCTATTGGTACTTCGGAGTGATCCTGGAGTAAAAAATAGGAGACCTGGCAGTAGTGCCTGTGTTTAGATTGGGGCAGGGGAGGAAATCCCATCTCTCACGAAGGCTAGTAGGTCTGCCCTGTACAGCTTATGTTGACCACAGCCAGATATCCTCGCGTGCCCAGGAGAGGCTGAGTGGCCTAGGCGCACTTTGAGGGCTTTTAGTGGTTTGGGGAGCCCAGGAGAGGCCGTCTACGCAAGGGAGGGAGTGCAGCAGTTCTCGCGCCTCAAGGCAGAACACCTTTCTTGGAACCTAGAAACCCAGGGGAGCCGCTGCCATCTTCGCGTGACGAGTAACGAGTCGCTGGTGATTGTGTTTCTTTCAGGATCCTCCCCAGGCTGCGTCTCTCTTGCTTCCCACAGACCAGAGAGATAAAACCCGGGGGGGGGGGCTGGCTCACACAACTGCCCTCTCGACAGTGTTTTCCAAGTTCAGTGTTGTCCCAGAGTGTGCCCCCCCACCCCACCCCCACCCCCTCGCTGGGGCTGGAGGGCCTCTGTCTCCATCTTTGTTGGCTCAAATCTCGAGTTTCATGGGGGAGGGGGGCACATCTTGCCAAAGTCACCAACCCTCCCCCTCCCAGAAGGATAAACCTAAACACAGGATTCCCACACCCACACCCCGACTAATCCTTCCTCGCCTCCTGGGATTAACTGGACTCACAGGTCCATAAAACACTTCCGGCGGGGGCCAGAGGGGTCTGTCTGCAGAAACACTTTAAAATAGTTCTCCGTGGCCGGGAGTCGGTATTGACTGGGTAGGTGGGTGGGAAGTGAATAAACAGACACTCCAGTGAGTTGTTTTCAGGCTGTGAAGGGAACCGGAAGACCGGGCAGCATTTTACCAAATGACGCTGAGCTCGGGTTAGGATGGGCAATCACTGGGGGCAGACTGGCTTCTGACCTCACTTTAGTGATAAAGACAAACAATCTGTAACTTGGGGTGGGGGGGCTGGTAGAGGCAGCCTCCTCATCTGTAAAATGGACACTAACACCCCCTCTGGCCCTCTTAGGTGGGTTTAACAGAACGGAAATGTTAAAGTGCTTTGCAAATGCAGCTTGGCCAGTCCATTTTCACTGTGGTCAGTGTTCTGTGTCTCACACATGGAGTAAACCAGTACAGTAGAATCAAGCCCCCCCCCCCATCCCTGCAAGAAAATGGAAGATACATTGATTCCAAAAGCACCTTCGTACTTGGGTCTCTCTCCTCTCCTCTCTCTCTCTCTCTCTTAAGCCACTTCAAATTAAGTTTCTTAAGAATGGGAGAATCTTTGGAATGCTCTAAGAAAATTCCTCCATTAAAATTCGAGGTTAATGAGAACGAAAAGAGTCCTTTAAAATGGATTAAACCACATTTTCAGACGAAAACCG
Source organism: Acomys minous (assembly GCF_964271855.1). NCBI lineage: Eukaryota > Metazoa > Chordata > Mammalia > Rodentia > Muridae > Acomys > Acomys minous. The sequence goes on along the minus strand of NC_140488.1, from coordinate 111,390,023 downwards.
GAAGAATATAAATTCAAAGTAGCTTCCTGGCCTTGTCCCCTAAAGTGGGTCTGGAGAGCAGATGCCGGTAGATAGCCCACCCACCACACACACACACACGCGCACACACACGCACACACACACACACACACACACACACACGGCCCCGGTAGTAGGGCTTGACAGGTTTGCACAGCTAACTGCAAGGTGGTGTAGCTGTGCTGGGTGAAGACCAGGAAGCAACGCCATGACTTGCTTAAAATGAATATCAAAAGAAAGATTTAGGCCTGCTTGTGTTTCCTGAAGGCCCAGAACTACTCAAACCGAGGAGGTGAGGGGTGCCCTGTAATCTTCCTTAAAGGATTCAAGCAACCTGACTGGCCCCGGGTGGTGGCCAGGTGCACAGGGGTAGGGATGAAGACCCAGGACGAGCTTTAACTCCGCCTCTCGAATTTGGCGCCGGGAGGGGGTAGGGGTGGAGTGGAGTGGAGTTGCTCCGCTTGGGCGACACAGGCCTTCCTCTCACTTTCTTGGCCATGCGACCTCTGGCTACAGCTAACCAGCCTCCACCTCACTGCCCTTCGCCCTTCGCCCTTCCCGCCGGGGTGCCCAGGCTGGATCTCCAGGCCTCCCCCTGGCAGCCGGGCAGTCTCGCTTTTTCCTTTTAGTGATTCATTTAGCGGAGATTCAGAGAGCTTGTTTACCTCGGCAGCCTTGAGCGACTGGATCTGCGTTAAAAAAAAAAAAAAAAAGCCCCTACGCCAGCGCCGACCAGTAGGGGGGGATTGTCTTATAGATTATTTTTCCTCCTGGTTTTTGTTTTGTTTTGTGTTTTTTAAACCAGAAGGCGAGGTTGGAGAGGGGGTGGGGTGGTGTGTTGCTGCTGTTTTCGAAAACACTGTATTTGAAAGAGAAACAAAAGCCGTTTAGGAGGTAGCAAGGCTGCTTTTACATATAAAAAAGTGCAACGAATACCCAGGGGCCACCAGCAGTGATAAACTAAACGCTCGGCGGATTTCGACAATTAGCAGTTAATCTGTTAGCTGCGGTCACCAAACAAGTTTTAAGGCTCTGAGGATACTGAATTCCTGTTCCAATTGAGCCCAGATCTGGTGGGCACATGCTATGCCCATAGTTTTCTCCCAGTGTAAGCCCAGTTTTGTTGAACTGGGGTTTCCCAGCTTGGGCCACTGATTGGAGCCGCATTAGATCCTCTAAGAGCTCCGAGGCTCTGATTCTGACCTTGTCTGATTCAGAATTGGCTAAAGTGGTTTTTCACCCCCTTAGTTTCGCAGGCCTCGGAATCTTGCACGTAGTAGGCCTCCACAAAATTTAGCAAGGAGCGATAGAAACTAATGTGACTCCCTGGGCCTGGAACTCAGACTGACACACAACCTCGTCCTGGGAAGCCCATTCGGGTGCCCAGACCTCCCCTCGGGCCCCTGCAGCCTGCGTTCATCTTCGGCCTCAGCGGGCCAGGGCGGGCGGGGTAGGCCAGAAGGCTCTAAGCGCCTGGAGCCTGCACGATGATAAATATTGCGCAGACAGCCCATAAATAATTTGCATTATGTTCAGCTGACAACGCAGGGCGATTAATTTTAATAGCTACATATTTGCCTGGGCTGCTGCTTTCGTAGGCCCGGTAATGAAAGGCAAGAGGCCGCCTTGGCTCCGTGCTCGTGGTCCCGGAAGGCAGCCGGGAGGAACGAGAAGAACGCCCGATGCGGTGTCTTCTCCAGGCTGTCCCCAGGGATCCCCGGTCCCTGAGGCCCCCCTCCCTCTCGCCCCTGCGCAGTGTAGAAGTGGGGTGCACGCCAAGTACGAGCAACCCCGAGGCCTCAAGCAACAGGAACCACCACAATGACACTGCAGTTTGTCTGGGTGGGGAGAGCCACTTGTGGACAGGGGGAGACCCTGCGGGGGGCCATGCGTCCCCCACCCACCCACCCAGACCAAACCTGGAGTGAATTCGGGAAGGTATAGCATGGTCCACTTTGGGGAAGTGCTGGTGTGCTTCAGTGCGCCTATTCGCCGGTGGGCCTTAAGCTTGGCCTGGGCCTTGCGGACCTCAGGGCAGGGTCAGGGGGCAAAACAAAGCCACCGTGTCCGCGCATTCTGCCCTCTCATTTGGTTCAGAGTCCTCTTTGCCCATCCCGCATCCCGAGGGAAGCCCCCCCTCCACACTGCTCACGGTTGCCAAAGATGGCCCATGGAAAAAGATGGAAAGAAAGAGTCCCGTGCAGCTATTTAAAAGAGGGGGCGGGGGAGAGGAAGGCGGCGAAGAAGGACACAGTACAGCAGCCACCGCCGCGGTCCCGCGGTGCCCCGGTGCGTGCGTGTGCGTGTCTATGTGTGCGTTGCGATGACAAAGCCCCGCTGCCGTCAGCAAGCTCCAGGCTGCTAGAGCGTGGGTGGGGGAGGGGAAGAGAAAGTAGTGTGTGTGTGTGGGGGGGTGTGGAACCCTCGCTCGCGTAGGTAGCGGGGAGCTGAAGCTTCTCTGGAGAAAGAGTTCATTCATGATCCACAGGAAGTCTCCCCGGCCCGGCCAGGTGGAGCAGGCTGAAGCCAGCACCTGCGTATTTGCCTTTTTGGAAACAAGCAAGCGCATCGATCATTACCATATTTTAATTGCCTTTCTCAAAGGTCATCTCTAATTATGGGTTGCAAGGAGGGCTGGCTAAGGAGTCTGCAACCCGAGAGAGAGAGAGAGAGAGAGAGAGAGAGAGAGAGAGAGAGAGAGAGAGAGAGAGAGAGAAAATGTGTGTGTGCTTGTCCGTCCTCCGAGACAATGCTCCTAAGCTCAGATCGAAATGCCATTCCGAGGGTGTCCGCAAGTGCCTGCAAGACAGTCACGACGTGCTGGATCCACGCAGACCCGGCTACGTGCACAATAAAAGTCGAGCAGGCGGCAGAGGGCCGTGCAGACCCACGGGTTTTCTTTTTAGAAACGGTGGTGCGAAGAGACTTGACAATAATAACACGCCGCAGGATTAAATCAGGGCGGGAAGAAGAAAATGCATTTTCGTTTCTAGGACTGAGTCGCTGTTTAACCCATCGGATCCCCCAAGAGCTTTTTTTTTTTTTTAAATGCCCACATAGAGACAGGTGCAGGTCACACTGCAGCTTGGGACAACTTATTTTTCACATTAAGCTCTTCTTTTCTTTGCGCATAGGTTGTCCATTATCCTGAGAGGGACCATTTTTAAAGTCTACCCTTTTGTTTTATGGAAAATGATATCAGACTAGCTAAAAGGGAGAAAATCCATTGAGTTGTTTTGTTGTTGTTTTGTTTTGTTTAACCTTTTGAAAGTGTTTGGTTTCTCTTAGGATGTTTTCTCTCCACCTGGCCTTTTCTTCTTTTTAAATCACTTTCAGAAACTCTTGAGGCAAAAGGCTGTACTCGGAGGGAGAGGAGCAGAGGGGTCCGGGGTTCTTGGGACCCGATTGAAGTGGGCAGAAGTCAGTAAAGAGCTGTTGGGTAGAGGTGGTTAACACTGAACTTGACTTTCTCAATAGAGCCTGGCATCTTGTGAGTCACCATACTGTTTCTGGGAATCCCGCCTGATGGAGCCAAGGCCTGGGTCAGGCGCTTTGGAGAGTTGGAGGGTCTTGACTGCCTCTGCTTCCTGCCTGCCCCCACACCTGGCCTCCTGGCCTCCCCAGCAGCCAGCTCTGCTGGGAGAAAGCCCCAGAGACCGCCTGGCTTTCTCCTCCCCTATAATCATAACCAGATGCACTTAAACGCCTTTCATCAGAGGAAGCCCGAAGCCCTTTAACAGACTGCAATGAAATGCGAGGGCCTATCAGCCTGCCTGGTGGTGGGGGTCCCTGAGCCTATTTCTCAACTAAGTCAGCCTCCTCTGCTACTTCTGAGGCCAAGAAAGCCTACCCAATCAAGGCAGTTTGGGTGCCAAGGTTGCTGCTAGGTCTGGGTACAGACCCCACAGAAAGAAACAGGCATAGGAAGGAAGCCAGCAACTTGTGATGAAGATAGGAGAGGCTTGGATAAGGTTAAGGGCTAGAGAGATGGCTCAGTGGTTAAGAGTACCGCCATGCTCTTCCAAAGGCCCCGGGTTCAATTCCCAGCAACCACATGGCAGCTCACAACTGTCTGTAACTCCGAGATCTGACACCCTAACACCAATGCACATACATTAAAATGAAATAAAATATTTTTGAAAAGAAAAGAAGGTTGAGGTACTTAGAACACCCTGAGGTACTCAAACTATCCTCCTAGGCCACTGCTCCCTACTTAAACTCCCAACTCAAGGGTAGTAACTGGTTTATTTATCTGTAGGCTGTGGAGCAAAGTAAGCTGTGGCAGAAAAGCTCTGGAGTGAGATATAGCTAGGCTTAACATCAGAGCTCTGCCACAACGGCGTTTACACTCCCGGAACCTCAGTTTTCTCATCTGTAAAATGGCCCTGAAAATGCATATGTTCACAAGGTTGGGAAAACATCAGATGAAGTCACTATGCAGAAAGTTCTAGGGAGGTCATAATAAACTCTCAGCAACTATTCTGCTGTTGTCCTTTAAGAAGGAGAGAGGGGACTAAAGTGAGTGTTTGGACTGCAGTGGGGGGTGGCAGGGTTTGGAACCCCTTGATGAGTCCAAGTCTTGCTGGCTTGGGGTTTGAATTAGGAGAATTGCATCTAGGACTTGTGGCTTAGTAGCAAGGGCTTTGATGCTCACTCATGAGGTGGTGTGTGTGTGTGTGTGTGTGTGTGTTCTGCATCCAACACCACTTTTTAAAAAAAGAGGAGGAAGAGGAAAAGGAGGAGGAATTGTTTCCAAATGTGCATTTATTGGGTATGGTGGCTCACGGCGTAATCCCAGCACTACATGAGCTAGCCTGGGTTATAGAGTGAGCTCCACGTGGGCTACAGTGTGAGACTTTGTCTCCCCCTTTCCCCTCAGTGTGGATTAGCGCCTAGGGCAGGCAGCCCCAAAGCTGTGAACAATTGGAAGGAGGCTTTCTAACTGTTGGTCTTAGTTTCAGGCGGGGGGGGGGAGGGGGGGGCTAAGCCTCTTGTCCTGAGAAGAGTAGCCAGAAGCTATGGTCTAGGAGACAAGTGTCCCTTCAGCCTTGGCCTCTGCACATCTGTTGTGGTTGTATTTTACTTTGACAAGTCCATCCCTTAGCATTAGACAGGGAAGGGGTGAGTGCCACCTGCCTCTCTTTACTGTTGTTCTGAATTCTGGCTTTTTCCAGAGCTCCCCACTTCTTAGTATCCCCAACCTTATCCTCACCAGGCACCCACAATTTGGTAATTTCCCTCTTCGTTGTAAGCTGTATTACTTGTGACAGTGGGGCTCAAACTCTGAGCCTTGTGAATGTCTGCCAAGAGCCTACTCGTCTTTTGTGTTTGTTTTTTGGTTTTTTGAGACAGAGTCTCTCTGTGTAGCCTTGGCTGTCCTGGATTCCTTTTGTAGACCAAGCCAGCCGTGAACTCACAGAGATCCACCTGCCTCTGCCTCCCCAGTGCTGGGATTAAAGACGTGTGCCACCACGCCCATCGTCCCTTTCTTTTATAATGATGGGGAGCCAACTTTATGCATGGTGGGCAAATGCTCTACCACTGAGCTACAGCCCCAGTTTGCTTGAGTGCCCCCTCCCATTTTCTTGTGTTTGTTTGTGTACTGCCCTTCTACCTCATTCTGAGAGGATCTCTTAAAGCCAAAACTTGTTTATATGGCTAGTCTCCCTAGCCAATTGGCTTTGTCTCCTCCTTAAGAGGCTAGAATTACAGGTAGGCCTATCAGGCTCACTGGGCATTTTTGTGGAGTCCAAGGATCTGAACTCCAGCCCCTAGCACTTGGCTGGTGAGAGCTTTAACCACGAGGCATCTCCCTAGTGTCCGCCCCTCACCTCCCAATGAATAGACCTTTCGAAGTAGCCCAAGTTGGTCTTGAACTCCTGCCTCTGCCTCCTGAGTCAGATATATCTTGTCCCTTCCTTCTTAGACATTTGTCCTCTTCAGTCTTTCGCATCCTGTGTCTTGCAGTCCTTTACTCAGGCCAGGCTGAAGACTACTAAGGTCAGTGGGTTGCCTGCTGGGGCAAAGGTGAGGAGTACACAGCTTCCCACTTTGTTGTTGTTGTTGTTGTGTTTTTGAGATAGGGTTTCTTTGTGTAGCCTTGGCGGTCCTAGACTCTCTTTCTAGACCAGGCTAGCCTCAAACTCACAGAGATCTGCCTGCCTCTGCCTCCCAAGTGCTGGGATTAAAGGCATGAGCCACCATGTCTGGTGGCTTCCCACTTTTATTTTTAATCCATCCCCCCTTTCTGCACAGATTTAGCAAGGCACTATGAAATGGATCTTTCCTGAAACATGTCAGTTGCAGGGAAGGTTCTGAACATAGAAGCAGTTTAATTCTGCTCACAGACTGTGATGGAAAGACTCAACAGCTGGGGGGAGGGCAGTTTGCTGGAGTTATGTGGTGGCATCTTCACTCCCCCTTATAGCTGGCTGTTGGTTGGGTCCTGAGCTACATCCCATAGCAAAACCTTGGGGCCTGAGCTTCTTCAGAGTATGGTGGCAGAAGGGAGTGGCAGGACAGAATTCTTGAGCTGCACCTTAGGTACCAAGAACAAGTACTCCCTCAGCTAAGGCTGAAACTTGAGCCAGCCCTCAGAAGTTGTGTCACTCGTGTCATATTCACTGGTTGCCACTGGGGTCATAGCCCATGAAAATTCAGGGGGAAGGGACAGAAACTGTACCCCTCAGGAAGAGTGGCAAAGAACTTGTGACCATGGGGGGGGGGGAATGTCACAGCAGGCACTCTTGAGAGCTAAGCTTAATTAGCAGTGGCTCTAAACAGAGTCCTCTACCTTCTAAAGGATACTTATACCCTCCAGAGACCTCATAAATTATCCGGGGGGCAGGGGGAAGCAGAGAGCTAAAATTAGGCCAGGGTGAAAGAAATACAGCTATAAGGCAAATATGGATTTTATGAAGAAAAAAAAAACCCAGAAAATATCAAAAGACAGCTCTCTCTGTGAGCTTGTCAAGCATAGGAAGGACTGAGGAAGAACCGAGTGGTAGGTCAGACAGCGTTCTGGCATTTCAGCATTGAAAAGGAATAGGTAATGGATGAGACGCTCACGGCTGCTGTTATCTTTCACCTGCCATTTGGGGTGCAATGTGCAGCCGCAGTCCTCCCTTGTTCCAGGCAACATTGTCACCCCAATATACAGATATTTTTATGGTACAAAGCTAGGAATTACAGTCAGCACATTTCCTAAGTGTGGAGGGGGGAAAGGGACTTGTTTGTGCCCTACCTCCGGTGTGGTTTTAAATACTCTGCACGGACAGTGTTGTGACTGAAAGGGGTTGGGTACATCTCCAGGGCCCCAGATTGCCATTATCCTCATCTCTAACCCCTGAATGGAGAGTTTGACTCCTAATTTCATGCTAGGGGTTTCACAGGCAGCATAATTGTATTTGCCTCTGCCTTTGATCTGCTGTTTCATTGTGGCCCTGACTAGGAGGCAGAGATAAAAATGTGGTGGAAAAAAAAAAACATGATTTTGTCTGGCTTTGGAATTTGTGGTTAGTATTTTCTCTGGCTCCCTTAAGATGACACACCTTCCCGAGATCTGAAATCAAAATCATTTCCCCCATTTTTAAGCATCCAAAAATTCCCTCTGAGCTGTTTTCCCCTTCCCTAGTGAGGCTATCATTAAAAAAGATTTTTTAAAATGTGTATGGGTGTCTTGCCTGCATGTGTGTCTGTGCACCATGTGTATGCCTCGTGCCTGCATAGGCTATAAGAGGCGGTTGGAGCCCTTGGAACCAGACTTAAAGATGGTTGTGAGCGGCCGTGTGGGTGCTGCGAACTGAACTCAGGCCTTCTGGAAGGGTAGCCAGTACTCTTTTTAAAATATATATATATTTTATTAATTTATTCATATTACATCTCAATTGTTATCCCATCCCTTGTATCCTCCCATTCCTCCCTCCCTCCCATTTTCCCCTTACTCCCCTCCCTTATGACTGTGACTGAGTGGGACCTCCTCCCCCTGTATATGCTCATAGGGTATCAAGTCTCTTCTTGGTAACCTGCTATCCTTCCTCTGAGTGCCGCCAGGCCTTCCCATCCTGGGGACGTGGTCAAATATGGGGCACCAGAGTACCTGTGAAAGTCAGTCCCCACTCTCCACTCAACTGTGGAGAATGTCCTGTCCATTGTGTAAATCTGGGTAGCGGTTCGAAGTTTACTGTGTGTATTGTCCTTGGCTGGTGCCATAGTTTGAGCAGGACCCCTAGGTCCAGATCCGCCTGTCATAATGTTCTTCTTGTAGGTTTCTAGGACCCTCTGGATCCTTCTATTTCCCCATTCTCCCATGCTTCTCTCACCTGGAGTCCCAATAGGAAGTCCTCCCCTCTGTCCCACTTTCCTGGTAAGTGAAGACATTCATGGGACATGCCGCTTGGGCTAGTGTCCAGATATGAGTATGGTAGCCAGTATTCAACCACTGAGCCATGTCTCTTGCCCTGCTAAAGATAACATTTTCAGCAAGGCTTTTGGGGTGCTTCGCTGCTCACATTTTAGAGCTCAGTGAAAGCTAAAGTCCCTACCTACCGTGAAGCCATAGGTGAACTCTGACCCCTCCCCCCTCCCAGCTCCTTTGCTGCCCTCACCGGCACTTGCCAGTACTACGGATCTGGTTTCCCACAGCTCCCTTAAGGTGACCAGGGTCTGCCGGGCTAGTTCTTATCCTAGAAACCAAAGAAACTCCGATTCAGCAGGAACCTTGTGTGTCAGAACTAAGCTCCACTTGAGGGTAGCCCTTGAAGTAGCTGGCTTCTCAGACAGGGTCACCCGATCAGGTTGTGTGGTTTGTGTGCCTCACAATGATCCACAGTCAAGACAGAGTCCGGACTGGAGGTCAGGTGCCAGGGGCACCTTCCTTTTTCTAATTCTCCCCCCCCCCCAGCTGAGGACCGAACCCAGGGCCACTGAGCTAAATCCCCAACCTCTTTTTTTCTAATTTCGTACAAAGTTAACAAATAGCCTATTGAGTCAGAGCAAAAGGAGAAACCTATTCTGTCTCTAATAAAGAAGCGGACATAAGGCATGATGGCTACTAGCCAAAGCAGTGTTGGTTAGCTCCTAGGAGGAGCAGGCCCTTCTGCTTGGTCTTTGTTTGGTCATCTCTCTAGCCTCTAGCCAACTTTTATTTTTTTATTTTTATTTTTGTTGTTGTTGTTGGTTGGTTGGTTTTTGTCTTTGTCTTTGTTTTGTTTGTTTCTTTGAGACAGGGTTTTTCTGTGTGGCTTTGGCTGTCCTGGACTCACTTTATATGCTGGCCTGGAACTCTCAAGAGATCCGCTTGCCTCTGGCTCCCCAGTGCTGGGATTACAGATGTGCACCACCACTCCAGGCTTGGTGTTCTTAATTTATGGGAAGTACTCAATGCTCGTGTGTGTGTGTGTGTGTGTGTGTGTGTGTGTGTGTGTGTGTATGTGTGTGTAGGCATGTAGGTTCAAGTGCTCACAGAGAACAAGAAGAGAGCCTCAGAGCCCCTTAGAGCAGGAGCTGAACTGGCCCAAAATGAGTGGCAGGAAAGCCCAGCGCCTCCAGTCCTAAGGGCTGGGCTGTCTCTCCAGCCACATCTTGTGAGATCATACCCCCTACTCCAACACTGTCCCCCAACCCTCCCCCCCCACCCCGCCCCACCCCGCCCCGCCCCGTGGAATTAATATTCCTATCCTTGTGCTATCCACTGTCCTAGCACTCAGTTTATGAGAGTGACCTCAAACTTATCAAAATCTTTCAGCCTCCTAAGTGCCACCATGTCCCATGTTACTTTTCTTGTCTTACAACTTTTAGTTTTAATTAAATTGGGAGGGGAATTTTACTGATTTTAAACGGAATGGTTTTTTATTGTTGTTGTTGTTGTTGTTGAAAATTGCTTGATTAACACTCACTTAGTGTCAGGAGCTTTGCAGTGAACCCAGGGTTTCTCATTTTTTGTGTGTGTTTCCCATAATTTAAACAAACTTTCCTCCTTTTTCCTAAACAGTATCCCTTCTGGAGTAATGACTGTTACTGCCTAGAACTTTGTAACTATCTATCTAATTAGTATCTTTTTTTTTCTTCAGACAAGGTTTCTTTGTGTAGCCTTGGCTATCCTGGACTGGCTTTGTAGACCAGGCTGGCCTCGAACTCACAGAGATCAACCTCCCGTGTGCAGGGGTTAAAGGCGGGCGCCACTGCACCTCCCCCCCATTACTTTCCCAGCATTGATCTCCACTTGTAGAAATAAAGGCGATTTTAAAAATAATTTAATGGATCCTTCCCCCAGGCCTCTGATTTACGTCGATTTCACATTCCTTTTTACTTGTGTCTAGACATTTGCAATTCTACCTTTCCACTAAGATTGTAAATCGCTAGAAGATCCGAGGTGTCTTTTAAAAAATTCACCTTTGCACTCCTGCATTCCCCTAAGTCCTTAGCAAGTTTTCCTTCAACGCATTTTACACCTTAAAAAAAAAAAAATGAACACATAAAGTTACATCCTTCTACAATCAAGGGCCCTTGTAAACCGTGGTTACTTTGAAATCCTCTCTTGTCCTGAGAGAGCATGCCTTGGAAAGCCCTTGAATGCTGGGGACTCTGCAGCAGGCCTTACATCTCCTCCCCCTCCCTCGCAGCTGGCTAGGTGGACTGCAGTTGAGGACAGAAGCCCAAGTTCCGGGGTACGGGGACCAAGCACTGTGTGCCCAGAGTTGCTGGCCACCTCAGGTATCCGAGAACAAGAGGTGGATAGTTGGAATTAAAACCCCGCGCTGGCGACTCGGGGAGGGAAGCTCGCACGCCGCCGCGGTTTCACTGAGGGTCGCCGCTCTTCTGTCGCCTGTGGGGAGAGGGTCCACGTGGCCCGCAGTCGGGAGGGGGTTCCAGAGGGAGCGCAGGCGTCACGCTTCGCAAGCACAGGCAGCTTAGGGACGGCCGCGAGGTCCCCTTCCGCCAGGCTCTGCGGAGTCACCGCCGGGGGCAGCTCGGCCCCGCGCCTCCCGGTCAAGATGGCGGCGGGCGCGCAGCCACGCGGGCCACTGGCGCCCGAGAGCGGTGGCTGCAGCCCCCCCCCCCCCCCGCCCCCAGCCCGGCGTCGCCGAGCACTCTGCCCTCCGGCGGGAGCGACCCGGGGGCTCAGTTCTTCCGCTTCCTCAGCTCCACTGCGCAACGTCAGAGCAGAATACTTTCTCACACTGTGAGCACGGCCGTGAGACTCCTGTTAGGAGGAGGTAGGGCTCTGCTCTTAGGGCAAGGAGTGTGGGGCTGGATTCCAGGTTAAGCATGGTGGACAGAGGACCAGCAGGGACTGCTGGGTCCAAGCCTCATACTCCAGGCATTTCCTTCAACCAAGGAACATAATTCCACAATATTCGTAGCCACTAAAGAGTACCCCCTCTTTTTTGTTTGTTTTTGTTTTTCGAGACAGAGTTTCTGTGTGCACCCTGGCTGTCCTGGACTCGCTTTGTAGACCAGGCTGGCCTCGAACTCACAGAGATCCGCCTGACTCTGGCACCCGACTGCTGGGGTTAAAGCGTGCACCACCACGCCTGGCAAAAGTACCCAGAGCTGTTGAAGTCATCAGAAAGGTCTTGAAAAATCCATAGTATTTATCTAGTAAAAAGCTACAGAATAAGTGCCGCTCCCCGCATTTGCTCTGACATCGGTATGTGCGCTGTGTAGGCTGCCTTCCTTAGGTCACTAAGAAACCGTAGGTCCAATTTACTAGAAATGGCATTGATGAATGCCGTGCATTCTGAGTGATCTCGGGCAGGGTTCAGAGGTCAGGATTTACCACCCCACTCCCCACCCCCCTAACCAGGGAGGGCCCTGATGCAGGTAGAATCTCAAGGGAGGGAACAAAAGTACCCAGAAAAGCTTTGCCTATTTATTACCTTTTGTAAATTGTAGGCTGACGCCTCCTACCATCTCAAGGTTCTGTCTCAAGTTTGTGTGTAGCATTATCAGCTCTGGGAAAAAAAAGAAGAGGCTGAACGTGAAGTTTGGGGGTATTGTTTTGATGAAGTCGTTCTGCATAACATTTGCTTCTTATTCTGAAGGAAAACACTTCCTCCACCCACCCCCTGCAGCAGCCACAGCAGCTCCTCTTTGCTTCTACAGCAGTTCCCCCCTTTGAATTGCCTTTCTTGGCCCAGTTTAGGCAGCCTCCAGCACTTTGTTCAAGTACAGCAATAAACCCTAGGCTAAAGCTAAACCCTCTCTGGTCCTGACCTTTCCTGCAGTGGGCCTGGAGCCAGCCTGGCCCTCAGGCTTTCCTGCCTGACTTGGATCAATGATGCTGCCAGTTGTGTTCCAAGTGTGCTTTCTCCCCCTCTATGTACTTGACACTTTTCATAGTTTCACCCCTAAATAAATAAATAAATAAATAAAATGCAAAAAACCCCCAAAAGTCCAAAACAGCCAATGAACGCAAGAGTCTGGCCTCTGAGTTGGATTTTCATGCCACCACTGGAACCAACTATTGGATCTATATATTTATTTATTTATTTAGGCTTTTTGGAGACAGGGTCTGTGTAGCTCTGGCTGTCCTGGAACTCCCTCTGTAGACCAGGCTGGCCTCAAACTCAGAGATCAATCTGCCCCTGCCTCCCAAGAGTGCTGGGATTCAAGGCGTGCCTCACCATGGTGGGCTCAACCATCGTATTTTGAAAGCTTTCCCAGAGCCAAGACATCACCACTGCCCTTCCACCTACCAAATGCCCTCTCCAGGTGCCTGGGCCACCTCCCCTGCACCATCACCCCTTAGTCCTTGTTCAACCCAGCCTCTCCCTGGAAGCACTGTAACTTTAAACATCTAGCCTGGCTGCGGAGCTGGTTTCGGTGAGGACTCCCTGGAGACAGCAGCCCGGAGCAGCAGGCCCCATCTGCAGCGCAGCTGAACGAGTTAAGCTGCCCCAGGCGTGAGTAGTCCAGTGTTTAGGGCCTGGGAGAACCGGCGGCAGAGCCCGGGGCATGCCCGGCCTTAGGAGTTCCTAGTTGCGTGGTCCGAGTCTTCCGTTCACAAGCCTAGAAGTAAAACAGCAACAGGAGGTCGTGGCCAGGAAGGGGCTTCTGTACCTAGCAAACTTTTAGGACCCGAACATTTGACCCTTCGGCTCCAGTGCCCAGAAGGGACCACGATGCAGGCAGGCAAGGGAGACTGGGTTCTCCTAGTAACCCCCTAGGTGAGCCCAAGTTACTACCAGACTTCCTAAAGAGCGCCCCCCCCCCCCAGCTAGTGCCAGAACCCAGGGCCTCACAGGCTACTGCTGTCTCAGCCCCACCCGACCCCGCCTCACAAAGGCCTTGTGGGGCAAGAGCCGACCAGAAGCGGCCACCACTCCCAGATCTTTAATTATGCTCGGAGACCCAACCCTTCCCCCACCCCATCGCCGCTTCCAGCCCTTTAATCAATTTCACGATATTAAATATTAATTTCCCGCCAGCTACGCTTTCTCGAAGGAGGGGGGAGGGGACACGCAGGGCAGAGCCAAGAAAAGGATGGCTTTGCTGGGTGTGACCAGAGTAACTAGGCGTGGAGGACACACACCGGCTCCTAAGTGACCGTGCCCGGAACTCAGGAGCCACAGGGTTTGCACCCCGGCAGCTGGGGGAATTTGGAGAGTCATGAACACCAAGGTACACGTCTCCAGGAGGGGCAGCGAGGTGCGCAGAGCTCGGGGTCTACTGGATGACCGCCTCCTGCTCTGCCGCCCCCTCCCCACCTCCAGCCACGAGTCAGGCTCACACGGGCCTGCGGCGCGCTGGGATGATGGATCGCGCCTGGCGGGGGTGATTTGGTGTTGATCGCACATTATCACTGGCAGGTTGGACTGCTTGCTGATGGACGACTTCTAGCGGCGGCAGCAGCAGCGTCTTCCGACACCGCGCGGGGATTCGCTCTCTTTATAAGGGTCTTTCCCCCTACCACCCTCCTCCACCTACGCTTGTCAGGAGAGAGAGTGGGGGTCTCGGTCCCCAAGGCCACCCACCTCGGTCCAGGACCGCGTGTGGGTGGCAGGCAGGGAGAGGAGGGGAACCAAGACGTCTCTCCCACTTCCTCCCATTTCTCTTTCCCTTATAGCCTGACCACCTTCCGCTTCCCCATCGGAACACGAAGGGCCTAGGTCACTTGGCTGGTGATTTCCTCGCTGCCCAGCCCAGTGCACAGGGGTGCAGGCTCTCTCTCTCCCTGCCGCCCACGACCCTCTCAGGGCTCCCAGCAGCAGTGGCGCTGGGGTGAGCCCCTCCTTGCTTCGTTTTCTAAAGTGCCTGCAGATACAAAAGCGGTTTCATAATGCCTTCCGTCTGCGAGAGCCGGAGGACCTTGGCTGACCTTTCGGAAACTGATTGCAACTGCCTGTTAACAGCCCGTACTGACCGCACTGAGCGGAGCGGAGGACAATCATTTAAGTGACAGACGGCGAGGTGGCCCAGCTCAGTCGAGCGGCCTGGTTAAGCCCGCCCCTCCCCCTAGCTACTCCCCCAGCCCCGGGTGCACTGCGGGCCCTGGCCGGCGCTCCGGCGAGCGGGGAGGGCGCACCGTGCGCGCGTGTGAGTGTGTGTGCGTGTCTGCGATTATGGGCTGAAGGGTTAACCCTTTGCAGAGCGGCCGGGCCCCTTTGAAGCCGAGCGCTGCCGGCTTAATCTGCCATTTGCAAAAGAGGAATAAAAGGGCCGCCTTGTCTGACTATCCCTAATGGGTAAACTGTACCCTCTTAGCGTGACCCGGGCACTGTCCCAGCTGCTGCATAGGAAAGATCGCGACCCTCGGATCTTCTGCCATGGTGCTAAATAACCTCCCTGCGCTTTTCTCCTTTTCCTCATAGAAACAAGGAGACAGCGCAAGGCTCCGAGGTTCGCGATGCAGTGGATGTGTGTGTTCCTGGTGTTTTCTGTTTTGGAAACTGGAAAAAGGGGAGGTGGGCTCACAGCGAGAAGGGCAGGTGGGGGAGGGGAGGCTGGTGACAGGACACCTCGGGCTTCGCTTCTCTTCTCTCTCTCTCTCTCTCTCTCTCTCTCTCTCTCTCTCTCTCTCTCTCTCTCTCTCTCTCTCTCTCTCTCCCTGTCTCTCTCTCTCTCTCTCTGGAGAGATCGCCAGCTGCTCTCCAACAGGCAGCGCCCTGAAATCTATTTAAAGAGAGGGAAAGGGGAGGAGAACAAAGGGGGAGGGGGGGCAGCGAGCGAGCAGGGAGGATCCGCCGCTCCGCGGGCACATCAAGCGCTCACATCTGTACACTCCGCGATCGATGGGGAGAATGGATAATATTTGTCAGCTGCAGACCTTTCTCTTCCCGGTTCCCAGGAAGAGGAGGGGGGCGAGGGAGGGGGAGGGGTAGGCAGACTAGGCAGGAGAGGCCGCGTCAAGGACAGCGCATTTCCCGCTGCAGCCACACGGAAACCCAGTGCCAAGAAAGCCGGCGGATTTTTCTCTTATTATCATTATTAATTATTTTTTATTATTCCACAGCAGCCAGCGAGCGCTCAGACGCGCCCCTCCCCCGCTCGCCTGCCGCCTCCCTTTGTTGATTCTCAGCTGCGAGCGTGGCGGGCCCGAGCCACCGCCGCCGCGGAGCACGATCTGCTCTTGCGCCCTGGGTCGCAGCTGCGGCCCAGGAAGTCAGGGCTCCGCCCCCGCCCCCGCCCCCCGCGGCGCGGCAGCTCCTACACACACACACACACACACACACACACACACACACACACACACACACACACACACACACACCCGTGGCCAGCCACACACACACACACACCCGTGGCCAGCCACCAGGCCAGCCTAGCAGTACTTCGCTGCGGCTTTGAGTCCCTAAAGCCCAGGCTGCCTGGACCTGGAGCTAGGGGCCGCGTACCGGCCTTCACCACCCCCTTCCCTGGCCGCTTGTACTCTGATGCCGCCATCCTCACACATGGTCTTCATTTAGCACACTAGCGGCTTGCTTCCTCTCCAGTCCTCTCCTCGGGGCTTTTCGGAGCGAGGAGGGAGGTTTAGAGGAAGTTAGAAACCTTGCGAGCCCACGGGAAAGGAGGAAACCCCTCGTTTGCAGTCTGTGCTTCCGAGACAGAGGGGAGCGTTCCATGGGGGATGGGACAGAGCCTAGGTGCCCCCTTGAATGTTGGGAAGGCTAAGTGAGAGGTGGCAGTTAGGAGAAAGATAGCAAATTTGCCTCTGTTCATCTTTTTGCTTGTTATACATAATATCCCTAACCTAGTGGTACCCTCAGCTAGGTGGAGACGGGTGGGGTCGGGTAGGAGCCGATGGGACAGGCAGTCAACGAACGAGAGGAGACCTACAATATCTCAGACTGATCCAACTGTAATCGCGAGCTAGCTCACAGAACCTTTCAGCCCAGGTTGAAAGCCTCAAGCGGATGGCCCACCAATTGGCCTGAGTCCACTGTGTTGCTGGAAATGGAGGGGGGCACACTGTGCAGACATTGGGGTTTATTTGTATACCCTCATCCTCTTGCGATACCAAGGCAGCCAGAGGTGGCGACCCTGACTGCTCTGCGGTCCTGGGCTGGGCAGGAAGCTGGCGCAGCCGCCGGCTGGGCAGGCACCACTTGGCCTAGCCGGCTGTTCGCGGGAACTCGCTAAGTACCAGCACGCCGAGTTGAGTACCTGAGACTGTGGCCTGGTCACTCTGAACTGCTTTCCTCCCACATTGTCAGTTGGCTCCTCTCAGAAGTCTCTCGATCTCCTCCCGCCCTCGGCTTTTCCCTTCCTAGGCCGACGGATCTCAAAGAGACTTCGAAATGCAGTCAACCGCCTGAAATTCAAAAAGAAATATTCAGGAACCAGGCGTGGTGGCGCACACCTTTAATCCCAGCCCTTGGGAGGCAGAGGCAGGCAGATCGCTGTTAGTTCGAGGCCACCCTGGTCTACAAAGCGAGTCCAGGACAGCCAAGGCTACACACAGAGATACCCTGTGGGGGGGGGGGGAAGAGGGGGACAGGCAGACTCTCCCCTCACAGCAGCACCTGGAGCCTCTGCAGGTTCAGAACATGCTCTTTAGGATCCACGTGGCTGGGGTGGGGGTGGGGGATTTCTTTCCGCTGTCTCTGCCACAAAAACCTCGCCGGAGAGCCTGAGAGGACACTTGGTGTTTGGGGTGAGGTTCCCACCCCGAGCTAGGAGGGCCCGAGTCCGGGCCCGCGCCCGCGTGCGGCTGTTTACAGTGTGTCTGCAGCTGGAGCTCACTTGCCCACACTTGACAGCGCCGGGCACCCTCAGGCTGCCAGACCTTCGGGCATTTTGCCCGAGGCTTTCGCAGCACTGGGACCGGGGTGCGCAAGCAAAAGCGAGAGGTCGCTTCCAATCTTGAGGGTTTTTTTGCAGTCCATAGACCTTCCCCCCACGCAACAATAGCCTGTTTGGGGGAGTCTATCAGAGGAGTTTAGGGGAGACGTGAAGAGCTCACAAGGGGATTCAAAGAAGTCCTTGGGTTCCAATCAGACACCCCACCCCACCCCCGCAAATGACTTCTCAGACTCGGGTGTGCCCTGGACTCC
The DNA here is from genome assembly GCF_964271855.1 of Acomys minous. Lineage (NCBI taxonomy): Eukaryota > Metazoa > Chordata > Mammalia > Rodentia > Muridae > Acomys > Acomys minous. Next base: position 111,372,510 of record NC_140488.1, on the reverse strand, counting down.
ACTCGGGACTCAGAGGTGCTGCTCCCTCTGGACAGCGCTCCGCAGCTCCACCTGCCTCTGCCACCTTCCGCGATAGACTTGTCACCCCAAGCCTGGAGGGAGGGCTACATTAGTTGTGGCCACGAGCACCCCGGCCTTCTTGGCTGTGCCTTAGATCCCGCTCCAGCTCTCCCCTTCTCCCCGGCCTGTGGCCGGCCCCATGCAGCTCCAGCGCGGCCTGAAACTTGATCCCGTGTCGGAAGGACAGTGTGTAAACACCAGGCGCGCTCCGTGAGCCCGCGGGAGGGGCCGCGAGAGGGCCGCCCGGGCAGCTCCAAGGTCCCCCGGAGTCCCCTCCCGCCTGCTCGCCTGCTCGCCCCGGGCTTGATCGGCAGGGCCGCTGCCTCGCTCTCTGCCTTCCCTGTTGGCTCAGCTAATTGGAGCCGCCGCCACTGTGGCGGCCTCGTGTTGAATTTTCTAGATCGCAACCGTTCAGTCGTGGCTGCCTGCGGCTCCCTTCCCCCTCCCACAGCTGTTATCTTGGCCAGCAACTTGTTGGTGACGGGGACAGTCCCTCCACTGACCCTGGCACCAGGCTTTGTATTCACCTCAACAGTTCCGGGAGTGGTTTTTCTTTGGTGTGTGTGTGTGTGTGTGTGTGTGTGTGTGTGTGTGTGTGTGTGTGTGTGTGTGTGTGTGTGTGTGTAGAAATAGAGTCTTGGTGGAAACCTGAGGGTTCCTGCCAGGGTTCGAGGCTCCTGGTGCTAAAACCAGGGAGACCTCCTGGCCGAAGAAAGCTTTTAGTCTCAAAGCCTTGTACCAGGAAGTAGTGGCAGTCCAGGGGGCCTACAAGAACAATCCCACTCGCTTCTGTTCCTAACACGAAAAATTACAAAAGAGTGGGGTGGTGAAGACAGTAAAATAATTCCTTCTCTCTTACCCCTTTATGGCCTCCCACTCTTTTGGGTCTAGGCCACCAAAACGCCACAAAACTGCTTACACCCAGAGTTGAAGTACCAAGCAGATCTGGGGGAAAAAAATACTACTCTCTGGTTTCTGGAGGTACAATTCTCCCTAAGCTGGGTCAGCGCAAGCCTTTGGTGCTTTCCCTCCTCCCAGCCTCCTCTGCTTAGCCATCGCTTGTCCTCGCCACACATTTGTACGGGGAGGCAAACTAAAGTGTGCAGCTTGTAAACTGTAGTGGCCCTATAAGAGTTTGGCCTTGTGGCAGAGTGGAACTGGAAAACAGTCTGATAGACTCAAGAAGAGATTGCTGGTGCTGGCTCAGTTGCTTTCTAGTCACCATGCCCACAGAAGCATTGCTAGTGGATTTCACAGGCCCAAGGTCCAACATAAAAAGTAGCAACTCCCAGCCCGCAAGTACATACATGCTCAGGGGATCTTCCACAGACAGAAAAGCAGCTGCTTTTCCTGTTTGGGTTCCGAGAAGGGGGTCCTGCTCCTACCCTGGCCTTGATGGTTCTCTGATGACCGTTATGGAACACAAAGACTGGGGACCTTAGGCCTTTCCCAACACCTCTGGTCTTCACTTCTGCCTTTTACCCAGATGACTACTATGAGGTTTTCCTGAGGTAGCTTCCCATCTGTTTAGAGCAAGATTTCTCACTCATTCCATGTTGGCTTAAACTATGATGAAAAGGAATTTCGCCGAATATTATAGCTTGGTGTGTAGGATGGCACTTCAGCAGGCCTAGCTCACTTAAGGTTTTCTTTTTATTCTAAAGTCTCCAGACCCTTCCAATCAGATAAATTTATCATTTCTTATTGCCAGTTCTCTTCTATTTCTATAGCTGGGGGGGGGGGGGGGAAGATTCCTGGAAAAAAAAGTGTTTATTCTCTTTCACCTCTACTTAATCAATCTGCAAATGCCTCGTTCCTTTTTAGGAGAAAGCATATTTCTATGTTTTGATAAGGAAGAGAATAATTGGTGTTCCTCTTCAGGCCTGAAAAGATAATTATGCGTCCCAGGAGCTTGCTGTCTCCTGTCTGTTTAACAGATGATCTTGACTGTGACTCTGGAGCACAAGTGCTTTTGTGGTCCCCTCCCCTCCGTCACTCCCCTCAACCCCCTAGACACCAACAGGCCCGAAGATGCTGGTAGCTCAGAAGACCCAGCAACTTAGACATTTCTGTTTGCTTCTTCTTATCATACAAAGAATAGCTCGAGCCCTTGGAATTCCTGCTTCATCTCTGTGAAAGCTTATGCCAAGAGCTCCCCATGGGACCTGTGGTGATGGATGTCTGGAGGCCTAGGAAAGGAGCCATCATGGTGGGAGACCCCGATGAGATGAGCAAGACTCAGACCTGAGCCGGGGGCCCGTGGTGGCACAGGCCTTTAATCCCAGCACTCCAGAGGCAGAGGCAGAGGCAGAGGCAGGCGGATCGCTGTGAGTTCGAGGCCAGCCTGGTCTACAAAGCAAGTCCAGGACAGCCAGGGCTGTTTCACAAAGAGACCCTGTCTTGAAAAACCAACCAACCAACCAAACAGAAACAAACAAACACACAACTCAGACCTGAACCAAAGGGAAGTACAAACAGCAATGGAAGAACTCCATGCACCTGGCTGGCAGCCTACATGGAAACAACTCCCTGTCCTTCCTCCATCCCTAATAAAGCCCACAGGCATACCATTTAGGGGCCTTTGCTTGAGCTCAACTTAGGAATGGTACCCTTAAGTATGTCAGTAAGCTGAGACGCAGCCATGACTCCTCACTTCCCTTGGTGCCTGCATTAGCTTGGCAGAACTTGCTGTTCCTGTCTTTTTTAGAGGAGCTGGTTGTAGTCTTGAATCAGAATAGCACTGTGACACCTCCCCCGGGGGTCCCTAGCTATTGATTTTTAATATCTGTATTCAATATCGTATATTAAATATTGAATCCATGCATGAGAAGATGTGATGCAAATCACCAGCCGTGCCTGTGACTTTAATAGTTGTTTTATTGCCTGGAAACCACAGTTGGATGCAAGGCATCCTGCAGCCAAGGATGGTGTGTGTGTGTGTGTGTGTGTGTGTGTGTGTGTGTGTGTGTGTATGCATGCACACACACACACACACACACGTGTGCGTGCGTGCGTGCGCACAGGCATGGTAGACAGGGAAGGCTGAGCAAAGTTGAGCCTCCTGAGGCTGCCTTGATACCTTTGGAACAGCTCTTGCTGACAGGAAAAGGAGGTGCTTTACAGCGTTTGCCCAAGGACGGTAGAACAGGGCCCCACTCCCCTGCTTCAGTGGAAAGAGCTGGGACTTCTGTGTGAGATTTGGACAGAGGAAGAGGTGTGGAACCATGTCCTTCCTTCCGGGACTTCCCTAACTGGATATCTGTTCCTGGCCACTCATCACCCATCCCCTCTATACACTCATCCTAGGACGTGTACACAGAACTACTGGACCGGAAAGTGAACTGCAGCAGGAAACCATAGGCCTCCGGCAGCTGAAGCTGAGCTCTGTGGCCTTTATGTATCTATCCTATCCACTCATCTCTCTTAACCTCTGGGGCAGTTTTTGTCTTCTACCACTGTGGGTAATGCTGGCTGCTCTGTCCCCCGTATAGTGGAATGGAAGGAGCTGCAGGAGCAAAGGACATAATATTCAGGGAAAAGGCTTTTGTCTACGGCTGTCCCCAGGTAGGCAGGCTGAGGGATTAGTGCTGGCCTCCCCTTTCTGTTTCTCCCATCCTGCAGGCTTATGACTCCGAGGAGATGTCTTCCCTCTCGGGCAAAGCCCATTCCTTTTTTTTTTTTTTAAAGGCCTATGCTCCACTCATCAGCGGCCTCCATTTGGCTCCCCCAGACTCCATGATAACCCTTTTTACCCACTCGGTTAGACAGTCAGGTTTTGAGAGGACAGCCAGCAGGGAGGAGACAGGACTGGCTAAAACAGCCACGTCTGTATCCCAGTGTGTGGGGACAGGGAGTGTGTCCGTGCGAAGCCAACAGCACGTTGGGAAAGCCCTTGGCTTCATTGGAGGGAGAGGCTGTTTTGCAGACCAGTACAGCACAGCTGGTGGTAGCAGCAGAGGAGCAGCGGCTCCTAGACACTGATTGGCCAGATAGCCTTGGTACCTATCCCGGCTCCTTTCTCCCATTGCATTCCACTGCTACTGGTTGAAGGAAAGCCTGCTTGGTTCCTAATTGCTGGAAAGGCCGAGTAGATAGTACACTCTAGGGAAGCCCAAATGGAAACTCAGTGGACCGTGACACTCCCAAGAGAGACCACACTCCACCTATAAGCCTGCTATGTTTGTCACAAGCTCGGAGAAAGGTGGATGCCTGAGGGACCTGGACCCATGAAGACCGCCCCAGGGACCCCTCTTCTGCTGGGAAGTCTCCAAACACCCACCTAACCCACTCCGGACAGACAGAGACCTACTCTGGCAGCAGGGCCCGCCGAGAGTCGGGGTGCGCGTTCCTCACTAGGCACATGAATGGAGATATGCCAGGCAGGGCCTGGCTGTGCACGCCTCCGCGCTGGGGCTCAGGCGGCTGCTGCAGCCTGTGTTTCCGGGTCTGTGGCTGAGCCTTCCTGGCGTTCTCCTCGGGCTTTGTCTCACTGCCAGCTTCTCTCCTGTCCTCACCAGTCTCCTGGGCCCACGGGTCGCTCTCTGCCTTCCCGAGTGCGCGTTTGCGCACGTGTGGCTGCATTCCCGAAACCTGGCCTCTTCCCGCGGGCTACTGGGCCTTAGGGTCGCTGTGTGTGTTCACTTCTACAAGGTTCCCCAGTCCCTAGAAATTGTTGGCAGGGCTACGAGGAAGGGACCTCAGAAGGCTAGAATTTGCTTCGCTCGGACCCAGGCCGAAACTGGCGAGGGGCTTTTATTAGAGTCGCTGTTTGTGAACCTTTCCCAGCACTCCAGAAACTGTTAGTCGCCATGAAGAATTTGGGCACACTGTTCTGCAGCCGATCCGAAAGTTGGCGGGACATGTGAGCTGGGGTCGGAGTACCCATGAGTGCATACGCACGTGTCAAATGCAAGGACCCGGGATGGATCAGCGGGCTGGGAGTGACTGGGCTGAAAGCCAGCAAACACCTGGGAACACCCTAGGCCTCAGGGCAGGCGACACCCTTCGGAACCCCGACTCTCTCCTCCCCATATACCCCCCTTCCCCGGCCCGCATGCGGTCGGCCTCTGTGGCGGAAGCACGGTCCAACTCCTTGAAAGTAAACTTGCCGCGAGCTGCCAAGGCTGGGAGAGAGGGAGCGAGCTGGCGGGGGTGTCTGCGTCGGGGAGGCCGGGAAGGCTAGTGTCAAGTTTCAGCCCCTAATGACAATCGATGGCGAGGTGCCAAGGCTCTGAACGGCTTGAGGGGAGCGGGGGTGGGGTGGGGTGGGGGAAGGCGCGGGTTGAGTGAGAGGGACCACGCCATAAGGGCCCAACTTGCAAACCCCGAGACGCAAGGCGCCCACGAGGGCTGTGGGAGGGGGCGGGGGCGGGGGCGGGAGAGGGGGCGGGCGGGGGCGGGCGCTCGAGGAGCCGCGGGAGTGGAAAGGAGCGCAAGCATCTTCCGCAATCCATTCATGCACTGAAGCGCATGCAGAGCTGCTGCTCGCTGCCATTGTTACTCGCGGGCGGTGTGGGAGCCGAGCCTCCACTCTGGCGAGAGATAAATGGCCTCTGACAGCCCCTCCTCGCCAAGAGAGCTCCTCGGATTTCACCGCGCGGCGGCTCTCAGGTCTGTGCCTCGCTCGCTTCCCTGTGAGAACCTCCCCACCCTCCCTTCTCCCGGACTCTGTCCTCCGCCCTCTCTGGCCCGGCCAGAGCCTCCCCTCCGACCGCGGCAGGGGGGAGCTCTGCGCACAGCCTCGGGTCGCCTCCCCAGCCAGAGGTTACGAAGTGGGGGCACCGAGGGGACCCGGGGCCCGCGGGTGGGGAGAAGCAGCTAGCGCCCCCCGCCCGGGTTCCGTTCCTCCGCCTGAGCGCCCCGCCTCCGCGCCCACAAGATGGATCAGGCTACCGTGCGGAGAGCGGGCTGTAAATATTTTAAAAGTCTCTCGCGCGCCGGCGGTAATGGCTTTCGCAGTTGGAATGTGTGCTAGGGAAAGAGGAAGGGCGACGTTTGTGCTATGTTGCGGGTTGGGGGGATTGTTTCTATATCCTCTCCCTAGGTTCGGGGTGGGCTGTACAGCCAGGATCCCCGGTTTCCTGCCCCGCCGCGTCCCGTGATAGCATCAAGAACACCAGTCGTTAGGAAAATTGAGTATATAGCAGGGCGACAAAAGGCCCAGTCGAGGTGACTCCAGAGCCACTCTCCTCTCCGAGGGAGGTCTCTCAAGGTCTTGGGGCGTGGAGTGGCCCGAAACCTCTGGTCCAGGACCCCTTCTCACCGGTGATCCGGGGAGGGCGGGAAACGCACAAATAAGAGCTCCCTGAGTTTGCGTGGTCACTAAAGCCGGGGTTTGGGTTTTTCCAGCGGGTACGGGTCCCGTTTGTATCTTTAGTCCCCTTCCCAACTCCCCCGTAAAGCCTCCGACCCATTCAAGGCGTCACCGCTTCGCATTTGAATCTGAAAGTAGCTTTGTGGCGACTTAGGGTCGAAACCTGGGAGGAGGGAGCGGGAAAAGGTCGGGACGCAGAGAGGGTAATGCCCAGGCTTGGTGGCAGTCACATGTGGGGGGTCACCCTTTTGCTTCCTTGGTTAGTGTAGGCTTGGAATCATCAAGGCTGGAAGCCCAGCCCGATAGGAGAGGGTGGGGGAGGGGTTCCAATTTTCTCTGTCGGGAGAGACTTAATGGGCCCACCACAGGGTGTGCGAAGGGTAAGGTGGTCGCCTTTGCTAGCAGCAGCTTCCTGGCAGGGCAGGGGTGCCGAGTTGGGGCGGGCTAGGTACACCAGGTTCTCACGAAAGGTTCTAGGAGTGTGGGCCTAAGCTAGGACTGCCCATCTGTATCTTCCACCTTGCTCGCTCCCTGGCCCGCCAAAGAGTGGGTGCGGGAGGCTTTTTCGGGGCGCGCCAGGGCTGCCCTAGACGGTCTAGTGCGTAGAGCACTCGGTTCTGGCAGCTCCGCTTCCAAGGGCTTGAGTTGCGCCCTTCTCGCTTGTTTGTCTCGTGTGAGCCTCGTAAACCGCCCTGATTTATTACCCAGACTAAATGCTTAATTTGTGAATATGAAACAGATTAAAAAGGGCGGGGGGGGGGAGGGGGCTTGAGGTCCGCATATTTTAGCAATCAGACCAAAGCGGTCCGGCAGATGTTTCAAATTTGTCGACATTTTCAGGCTCATGTGGAAAGCCAGTGAGAATGGTCAAGAGGTCCTTTTTCCGTCCTTCAACCTGAGAACTTGGCGGCGATCAAAAGGAGGTGATTAGTAGCTACACAAACAAGACGCCAGCAGTCAAGGAGTTAACAGAGGCTGAGCTCTTTCTTCACCTCCAGAATTGGGGTGGAGGGGATGGGCATCCCCCCCCCCCAGGGTCACAAAGGCAAGCTGATCACAAAGCCTGGAGGGGGCCTAGCTAAAAAAAAAAAAAAAAGGCCCAAGTATTAGAAGGTAACTCCATAGAACAAAGTCGAGGGTCCATTAAAAGTTAAATCAGTAAATAAACTTCAGTGGCGATAAAACAAATAAGAAAGATGGCAACTCCAACTTAAAAAATAACCAACAGATAATAGAATAAACAGCTTTGATGTGGCCTAACCATGTGCTTTCGCTTTAGGCAGGTCCCCACAGTGAGCGGCCCAAGGCGGGCCTCTGGGGAGCACCCTCTCTCTCTTTGAAAAGACCCCGTGTGTACAGGCAGCGCTTTTTGGCGTTTGTCATTTGGGAGTAACTTCGCACATCAAAGGCGACCACAGTGTTCTTTTCAGCTCCCTGGTTCCAGGCGCCCAGTGAAGCAGATACAATTTCTATAAATTGGCCTTCTCCTCTGGGGTTTTGATTGATCATCACCATATGAGATTATTGAAAGTCTAATGTCTTATTTCACTTTCTCCGAGGGGTGAGGAGGGGGAAACAGTTTATTGGAAGTCGGGCCACGTGAAGACTCCTGTGTTGTGCAATAGCAATTTCCATTAGCCTGGATTTGTCAGCCTCCTGGAACTGCCATGTATTTCCTGCTGGTGCCTGGGTCCACTCCCCTTCCCCTCTGGGTATGCCTTGGCTGTTCACAGGTATAGTCCAAACTAGAGCCTTTCTATTGGGGAGGAAGAAATGGCTGTTGACTAAATACAAAAGATGTCTTTTTAAAGCATATTTAGTCCCATGCCAAACATCCCTTCTTTAGCCTTTGTTTTCCATTCCAAACTTTTTTGTCCCCCTTCTGCCTGGATACGATCTTTCACTTTATTAAAGTTGATTATGGCTCCTCTGTCTTGTCCTGCGCCAGACAAAGAAGGCTTAGGGAAAGTCAAAGAATGCGTTAATTATATGTTCCTTGTAAACTGACTTTTCATTTCCCCCTAACACATTTAGCTGGCTTGGTGTTTAGTTTAACACTCAATTGCTGCAAATATGCTGCTTAAAATGCTGTCTTTATTAAAACAAATAAATGAATTCAAAGACCTTTCTAATTTCAACTCGCGTGGGCTAGAAACAGAAGTGAAAACTGGAAGGAAAGAGTATAAGCCAGAGAAAGGTGGCAGGGAGGCTGGGGAGAGAAAATACACACACACACACACACACACACACACACACACACACACACACAGTATTCCTTTTGCCGTCCTTCCCTGCAGCCATGTTAAAGTGGTCCATACAATTGTCCCTGCCTGAGCCCTGAAGCTTGCCAGCCTGCCTGGATTTTCCGCCCCTTGGTGCCTAAGGCGATCATTAGCTGAGAATGGACAGCCCTCTACCTGCTGGCCGCCAGTCACTTACCAGCCCCAGCCGGGGGAGTCTGGCTACAGGCTTCTCCATCAGGCCTGGGTCCCATTTGTACGACCTGAGAGGGGTCCTTGGTTTTTGCCCCTGGGTGAGTTGCTACCTAATTAAACTCACCCAGGGCAGCTTGCACTAAATATACGTAGGCTGAGAGGATGCTGGGAGGAAAAGGCAGTCATTACTTAAGCGGAGAAAGTGACTTTTCTGAGAGGGAAGAAAGGGACCCTTCTGATCACTTTGTTTACCCTTAAGCAGAGCTTCAGAGGCCTCATCAATGCCCACACTGAAATAAGGAGAAATGGGAGCAAAGGGGGAAATCCAGAGACCACGCGCCCCTAAACCAGGCCCGTGTCACCATGTGGAAGCAAGAGGGGGGTGTTTATCAGAGCTCTAGACAATGCTGGCTGCAGGAAGGGAAAAAATAAAAAGACTCAAGCGCCCTAGTAGCTTTGGAGCAGGGCTCCTCCTGTGCTATGGGCCCGTGTACTCAGGAGCTGGAACTGTATAAATGGCCACTGGGACAGACAGAAACAGATGTGTCCAAGAACCCAAAGACTGAGTGTGTATGGTAAAGTTATGCAGACCACGGAGAAACAGGCGTCTGGGCAGCTGAAGCCCAAGGCCCTATTAGGGCCTGGGCCCAGGCAGGTTCATGATGCTCAGAACTGGGGGTGAAGGGACAGCCTGCAGACCAAGGTAGCTGCAGAGCTTGGGTCTTCTTGAGCCCTGGGGAATTTAGAGGGTGGAAACATCAGGTCATGGAGAAAAAGAAAGAAAGAAAAAAGGCACAAATACAAAGCACAGGTAAATAGATTTAGGGGGCTCCAGTGACTTCTGATTGGAGAAAGGGGTTCTTTCTGGCCTAATATTTTAGCCATTTGGCATTTATTAAGCACTTGCTTTATGCAAAGCAATATGCTAGGCATCCGGAGCCACAAGGGCTAGAATCCTCAAATGACCCAGCAGGGGAGACTCCATCCTTTTCTGTGCAAAATAGTGAAGGACTGTGGGTGAGCTGCTGAGGAGGAGGAAGAGGGGGGGGGGGAGGAGAGGGAGGAGGAGGAGGAGGAAGAGGAAGCCAGTCACTCCCTGAGAGCTCCACTTTTACCTTTAGCCTTCAGCTGGATTCCAGCAGGGAGGTTAGGCTACTGGCGGCCTGCGTGCAGCAAGGAACCTCTACCCCCAACGTGAACTGAACCCCACTGGGACTCAGCTCCAGGGCCTTCCAGATTGTTCGTCTGGATGGTGGCAGAGGTCACGTGGGGCCCTTTGCTTCACCTTCCTTAGTAAGCCTGCCTAAGTTTATTTCCCCTGGGGAGCAGGCCAGAGAGATTTTTGATACAAATCAAGAAGGCAGCTTTTCAAGTCCGGACTAGGCTGCACTGGAGCCCCAGACCAAGAGAAAAGAGTAGCATTCACAGCCTCCTTCCCTCCCCACTTTCTATTTAGTTCTCTCCCCCCCCCCCCCCCCGCCTCGTGTCCCCCCCCAACCCGGAACTTGATAAGGGAATACTGTCACCCTTACCAAAACAAACTTGGGATTCTCCAAGGCCTCTAATTGTGAGGGGAGGCTCCCAGGAGAGAATTCCAACTGGTTTAAATACACCCCCCCTCCCCGGGGCACACTCCCTCCTTGCCCCCTAGATTCCACTTGCGCCTTGGGGTGGTTCAGTGTGATCACAGGTGCCCCCCTTCAAGCCATCTGGCCTGGGCCCAGCCTTTGCTCTTGGTTTCCCTAAGCACTGGCTAAACATGCTGAAACCTTCAAAGCGCATTCCGAAACACTACTGGGGAACTGTAGGGAAGTACAAACAAAGAGGCTAGGAGCGCGGAACAGTTAGCTTACTGAGTCTGTGGGCCAACAGGGCTGGCCCAAGTTCAGTCAGACTCTTTGGCGCTGGGCCAGTCAGAGTTGGCACTGTGCCCTCTCCAGCCCACTACTCAGACCTCATTGCCCCCAAATTTGGCCAAACTCCCCACCCCCACCCCCACCCCAGCTAGCCTAAGTCCCAGGAAGCCCTCTCAGAACAATACTTCCCCATTTAGGGTTAGGCACATAGTTGCAGGCTTCCTAAGAGTGAATGAATTGTCAAAGAGCAGGATTCCTTCCTTCCTCAGAGTGGCCTGGGGACTGAGGGTGGCTTGTGTTCCCTGCCTGGTAGCTTCAGGATTTGAGTAGCTGTGAACGCTTGGTAACATAGACCCTGTGCTACATAAAAAAAAAGTATGGTGATGCTCTGTGTATGTCAAGGTTCGTAAGCAGAAGTTCCCTGAGTCCTGGGATTACAGGTGTATACCACCATAGCCAAGCAATGTGTGCATTTTGAAACAGGGTCTTGTGCTAGCCAGAGCTCATGGGATCCAGAGGATTGCCTAACTTAGCTTGTTATGTAACCGGGACTGCGGGCTTATGCTGCCATACCTAGCTAGGAATTTTCTTCTTCTCCTTCTCCTTCTTTTTCTTCTTCTTCTTCTTCTCTTCTTCTTCATCCCAGTATTGGGATTGAACTCAAGGGTCTCCATACATGTTAGGGAAGTTCCTCAGCACAGAGCTTTAGCCATCTTTACAGTTTTTCTTTTGAGACAAGGTCTCTATACCTTGCCTAGGCTGGCTTTGAACTCAAAATCTTTCCGCCTCATCCTCCTAAGTTACAGGTAAGATGACAAATTCAGCTTACCTATGGGTGCTTATGTTGTGCATCGCTTCACCCACTGAACCCTTTCCCAGCCCTAAGAATATTTTTGAGGGGGTGGGGTGGGTTTTGAGACAAGGTTTCTCTCTGTAGCCTTGGCTGTCCTGGAACTCACTCTGTAGACTAGACTGGTCTCCAATTCACAGAGATCTGCCTGCCTTTCTGTATCCCTGAGTGCTGGGGTTAAAGGCGTGCACTATCATCGCCTGGCCAAGAATGTCTTGTTTCCGCTAAAGTACAGTGGTGTGTTTTTGCCCACATTCCACTTACATACAAACACCTTTAGCCCAGTCTGCTAAATGGGAACTTTTGTGCCAGGCCAAAAATTCTAAGTTTATCAAAGGGTGTTGGGTGAGAAATGTCTGCCTCTCCCACCCATTTCTACCTCTCTTCAGGATCACTGCTCCCAGTTTCCTGCCTATACTTTTTAGGATAGTTAAAAAGGAAAAAAAAATGTTGTCCTGAAAAAGAGAGGGTTGGAAAAATAGAGTTTTATCTTGAAGCCCAAACCCACAGAAAATCAAAAGACCTGTGCAATGAATACCCATATTTATTGGAAGGCATATTTTCAAAAGCACAATATTTATTTAACTCACCTATTCCAAAGAATTGGAAAGCCTTCAGAGGTCTGAACCAGTTGAACTTTCTCTTATACTTATGGAGGAATGCATTACTTTCATAGATGCAACAATTTCGTATTCCTCACTTTGACTTCCAGTGCCAAGTGTGGTGGCTCATTTGGGCAATTCTGGCATTCTCGAAGCTGAGGCAGGAGGATTACTCTGAGTACAAATTCAGCTAGGCTATAGACTGAGAGAGACCTTGTTTCAACAACAAACAAGAACAGCAGGCATATTATACATATACTCCAGCATTTGGGAGGTAGAGTCAGGAGGATCAGTAGTTCAAGGTCATTTTCACCTATCTAGTGGGTTCTTGCTCACCTGGAAGAAGAGAATTGGCCCCTGCAATTTATGCTTTGACCTCTCTACTCATACCCTGGCAACTGGCACTGTTGAATTCCCCATAAGTAGATAAATATAATAATAAAAATAATTAAATGGGCATAATAGTAACACTCTAGAGGTGGAGGTACATATGAGTTTGAGGTCAGCTTGAGATGAGATGTGTGTGTGTGTGTGTGTGTGTGTCACACGCATATGGCAGCATCTGGATGGTAGGAGTTGCTCAGTGGCTTGTATGAGGTCCTGGGTTTTATCTATCCCCAGCACTAAAAGAATAAAAACAGAAAAGATGATGTGGGGAGAGGTCATATGACTCTGACCATTCTATAGCCAGCTGTCCTACTGATAGAAGCATCTTAGAAGACAGAGCTTGCTGTTACATAGAGACCCAGAGAGCCAGTTCCCTTTCAGGGAGATGCCTTGGCTCACAAAGGGGCTTGGGGGGGGTCACAAAATTAAGGGTTGTTAGGCGTGGTGGTACATGCCTTTAATCCCAGCACTCAGGAGGCAGAGGCAGGTGGATCTCTGTGAGGCCAGCCTGGTCTACAGGGTGAGTTCCAGGACAGCTAGGGCTACATAGTAAGACCCTGTCTGGGGAAACAAACAAATAGGAAACAAAGCTGAGGGTCAGATGGAGGAAGCATGTATGACTCCAGAAACCTCCCACTGTCCTGCAAGTGAGAGAGTTTTGTGGGGCCTGCTCCCTGCACCTGATAAAATTGCCCAGGATATACTCTCATAGGATATGTTGAGTAGTAAATGCCTTAAGAGCCCAAGGAAAGACAAAGGAATTTGTTTTAAAGGTATACTTTGCTCTGCGCTAGAAAACACCTCACCTAATGTTAGGCTTTGAAGGCAGTAATATCTGCTCTTGACATTGTGGTGTTTCTGCCATATAATTTAATTAACGTGTGATGCAGGCACAGTGCCAGACTCAAACGTTCTGACAGCTCTTAGAAGCCACCTAAATCCCTTTGAAGTCCTTCCCGACACCCCAGTAACATACACACAAAGCCATTATGGTTCAAGACAGCCCCTGATATGGGGTGCAGAATTTTATCAGCAATTACACCATTTGCAATTGTCCTGCCCCCCCCCCCATCAAAATGGTTTGTTTTAGCTGGGTGAGGTGGCATGTACCTACCCATAGTCCAAACTATTGGGGAGATTGAAGCAGGAGGATCACTTGGGTTTAGAAATTGAAGGCTAATATGATGGACACTCTGTCTGTCTGTCTGTCTGTCTGTCTGTCCCACCCCCCACCCCCGCGCGCGCGCGGGCGCGCGCGCGCGTGTGTGTGTTTCTCTGTCTCTCACTGTCTTTCTTTTGGGGATTGAGTCTTACTATTTATTATGGTTCGTGTTGGCCTTGAACTTGCTATGTAAACTAGGCTGGCCTGGAATTCTTGGACATCCTTCTGCCCTAGTCTCCCAAGTGCTGGTATTATAGACGTGTACTACCATACCCGAAAAGATTACAGCCCTTTAAAAAATTGTTTTCTTCTAAGAGTTCACCTATCACAAAGCTACTGAGCTTTGCACATACATTAGAGCACAAATGAGATAGAAGATTTACTAAGGAGAAAAAGAATTATACCTATATATCTGTATACAATTATTTAATGCCTGGCACCCTCCTCTCAATGCTTTGGGCCCTGAACGGTGTCTTTGCGCACTGAACAGTATCAAAAAATTTCACTTTACTAAAAATGGAGAATAAATACATGAGCAACAAAAGAACATTGCAAGTTGTGCTAAACTAATAAGGGTAAGAAAAAAAGAGAAATAGTATATTATTTTAGAAGGTAGCGAGTGAGTCTTGGGTAGGCAGAGGAGTATGCTTAGGTGGTGTGTTAGCTCTTGCTGCAATCCAGCTGTGTAAAAAGTCACCCACAGCCCAGATAAGCTGTTAATTTGGGGGGAGGGGGCGTGTTGTTGGTCAGATGGGTTTGGTTGATGAGGAGAAGGCTTGACCGTAAGTAATAGCTGAGTCCAAATTAACTCCATGTGTCTTTCATCCTCCATGGATGAATGGGCCAGTTGGGCGCAATGGCAAAAATGGTAAGAGCGCAGAATGAGAACACAAAGGCTCGTAAGTCTTCCCCTCAGAAGTTGTCACTGGTACTTTGCTGACATTTCATTGGTTCAAAGGAATTCTGTGATCTGGTGTCAGTGGGTTGGGGAAGTAGGCCTCACCTTTAGCGAAATGAGTTGCAGAGTCATCATGGTGCAGATAGGGAGAGGGAGGGTGGGACGGTGGACTGGGTGGGGAGTAGCCCAATCTGAAACAGATGGCTCAAACCAAAACTGTGTATCTCTAGCTATGACATTTATATATACAAATGCATATATCAAATGATAAAACCGCCTTTGGTGGAGTCTTGTGTTTTAGATTAAATTTAAATAAACCCATATGATAATTACACATCAGCATCCCTATGGTGGCTTATGGATCATTGTTACCAACTTCAGGAAACCTGGGAATACAGGCCTTGCCAATGCTCAGAGAGAAGTGGGTCTTGAGGGAGACTGTTCTTGCCTTCTGGTCCTTTGATGCAGAGAGCAGGGGTGGGGGGAAAAGACCAGTGGAGACCCCTGAGCCAGGAATTGTCTCTGCTGACTTCTGTGCATGTCTTGGAATGGCACCAATGTGTTTGCTACTCTGCTGCCAGCAAGCCCTTCAGTTGGTCTCCATGGCTGCCCAGGACCTAGGGCAAGGATGAAGGATGCGAGTTGCTCTTTGCTGCTCCTTGCTCCCTGTACCTACCCTGCCTTTGTCTTGCTGTTCTTGAGTAATTTAGGGGTCCCTCCTCCTCCTCCTTTTAATTCTTCCTCTTCCTCCTCTTCCTCCTCCTCCTCCTCCACTTGATTTGCCTTCCCTCAGTGAATTCCTCCCATGCTCCACAGCAGCCAGCCAAAGCGCTGTAAGCTGGCCCCTTCTCTTTAGGGAAAGGTCGTTGTTCAATTGATTCCCACAGCTAATGGAATCTAATCACCAAAGCCTGGAGTGATTGCAATCAGAGGAATCCACCCGGTGAGAAAGAATCTAAGTTTTCCTCTTGTAGGCAGAGCAGTGAGAGTGAGACTCTGAGGCAGGCACGGGCTGTACCAGGTCCCTGTTTGGATTCAGAACATCTCTTACTTGGGTGTTCAGATTCCTGCCTTCAAAGTCATGTGTGGTGATTGGCCTTTCTGTGAGGAAACCTAGCCTACAAGTGGAAGTGGGACTGCTTCCAAACCAGGCACCATCAGGGTGGAGCGTGTTGGGCATTCACACAACTGCAACCTGATCTCTGAGCTCATCGGCAAGCCGGGTTTGATTTCACTGTGTTCACCTTGAACCTAGCACTGTTGGATCCTTCCCCTCATCTGTGTGCCCCACCCCTGCACACTCCCTCAGTATATATCTTTCTGCAGTTCTTTCCCAGAGGCCCTCCTGTGGTTTTGGCCTCCTTTCCCTGTTGATGATGCTGATGATGGTGATGATGGTGATGGTGATGGTGACGGTGACAGTGAACACGGATGGGTCTGGGAGATTTATTTTGAGTGAAACACAGTAGTTATTTAGAAAAGTGCACACATCATTAGCATATAGCTGGATCAGTACACTCACGTAACTGGTACCCACATCAGGATTCAGAATCCCCAGCACCTCCAAATCCTCCTCAGGTCTTCAAGCAGGCACCTCAACTTTTCTTACACAACAGTGGGCTGGCATTCTCACTTTTGAGAGGCATTGCCGCTCTATCCTGATTCCTATTAGCAATCAGTTAGCCTCCCTGGATTTGGGGCTTTTGTAGAAAAGAAAGGTACAGGAGGGTACTGTGTGTCTGGCTTCTTTCCCTCTGCACTATGTTTGTGAGTTCTGTACATATTATGTGTAGAACAATTGCTCCATTCTCCCTACTGTATCATATCCGCTGTGTAAATACAAATTTTATTCATTTACTGTTTCACTGCCAATGGGCATTTGGATAGTTTTGCTTTGGAGTCTTTACTAATGATGTAGCTGTGGATGTTTTGTGTATATACCCTGTAGCATCTACATTTCTGCTATGTGGGTGTAACCAGTAATTGAATTGCCAGGGCCATAGGTTTTTGCCAGCTTTAGTTGTTGTTGTTGTTGTTGTTGCTGCTGCTGCTGCTTTGTGGTACTGAGGATTGAACTCAGAGCCTTGAATGTAAGTTTTCTACCACCTGACTGTGTAGTCAGGCTGAAAAATGTCCCAGGCTGGTCTTGAACCCTAAACCCTCCTGTCTTTTAAGTGTTGGGCAGTTTTAGAAAAGAGGGGCATAGAGCCAATGGAAGTGTTATAACACCAATTCTGTCCTTTAACCCAGCATGGTAGTACATAACAATATCAGCACTTACGAGGTGAAAAGGGGAGGATCAGAAGTACAGGCCAGCCTCCACTACCACAGGTTAGCCTCCACTACCACAGGTTAGCCTCCACTACCACAGGTTAGCCTCCACTACCACAGGTTAGCCTCCACTACTACAGGCCAGCCTTCACTACCATAGGCTAGCCTCCACTAGTACAGCTTAGCCTCCACTACTGCAAGCCAGCCTCTACTACTACAGGCCAGCCACCACTCCTTAGCAAGTTGGGTTCCTTGACATCCTGTCTTCAAAACCAACACCAACAACAAAACAGGCTGGAGAGATGGCTCAGCAGATCAATGGCTACTCTTCTAAAGGACCCAGGTTTGATTCCCAGCACCCACACCTGTCTATAAATCTAGTTTCAGGGGGGATCAAAACGCCATCTTCTGGCCTCCTTGGGCACTGCATGCAAGTAGTATACAAACATATGTTCAGGCAAAACACCCATATACATAAACTAAAACAAAAAATTAACAAAATTTTATGTCTTAGTTGTGTAAGGGTAAAACAGTCTTCTCGGAGTCTGGAGAAGTAAATTTTGTCATTTGTGGCTAGTATCAGCTAGTTGTTTTCCTGCCATTTTGGATAACATAGTGAGACTCCATCTTAAAAAGAAAGGGGAAAGGGAAGAAAAAAGAGGGGGAAAAAAAAAAAGGTTTACATTTAATGCGATGAGCATATCCACAAGTGACTTTCTCATCCCTTTTGGTTGTCTTATAAATAACCTGGCTGCGTAGAAGGGCCCACTGGCTGGCTCACACACCAGTGGCCTCAGGGCTGCCTAGGATGGGATGTCAGTTTAGAATGCAGAGTTCTGGCCTTGTGCCGGAAACTTCTGACTTGTAGGCCTGGGGTGGGGCCTGGGAATCTCCATCTTTAACAGTCTGACTGTGATGCCTCGCTAGGTTTTGAAATTAGAATGTTCTCTTCTTGGAAGTGAGGCAATGCCAGGGGCCCCAGTTTGGATGCAGAGATGAGGTGTGATCTGAGGCCTCTCACCAGGTATGTGATGACTTAGTGGGATCTATTTGGATTACTTGTGCTGGGCAACAAATTGCCCAGAACTTCACTTAAGGCATTTATTTATTTATTTGGACAGTGTCACGCTCTATAGTCCTTGCTGGCTTTCTTGCAGCTCATTCTGTAGACCAGACTGGCCTCAAACTCACAGAGGAGATCCATCTGCCTCTGCCTTTTGAGTGTTGGGTTTAAAAGTGTGTATTACTATGCCCATTGAGAGTTGACTTCTTGGTGACATTAGGGATGTGGGGACAAGAAAGCCAAGAAGAAACAATGTGGCCTTTTCTGATGTAGTAGTCATTGTCTTACTGTGTCACCTCTGGTATACTGAAAACACTCAAAAGCCCAGCTACCTTGGAAGGCGTATAGCCCACCTCATGGTGGAAGACTGTGACGGTCAATAGGTAAGAGTGTTTGAAAGCAGCACTGTACGTCTTGAGCTTACACGGATTCAGTGGAGTCGACTCTGGATAGCCCTAGACCCACGGAGCTCCTTTAACCTGAGCCCTAGGAGCTCACAGCAAAGTCAGTCCCAGGCACCCCGTTCCAGTTGCAGGTGTTGGTGTCGGCGGTGGGTCATAGAAATGTAGAGACCGGTCAGGGTTTCTCAGCTCCCGGTCTTCTCTAGTCACTTTGGATAGAGTTCACTAAAACAGCGGGGCCCCGTCCGATGCTGAACACCTTAGCTCCCCAGAGAGGGTAGTCAGATCCAACTTGGCCTCTCTTGGTTCCTTGTGACCCCAATATCAGCCCTTCCACTAAGCCTAGTTTCAACCGGTTTGGAATGGAGACCCACTTGTGGGGTGATTGCTAGAGAGCAGTTTTGTTGGCGAGCTTCTTCTGCCTCCCTTGGCTTTCCGGACTTGGTTTTCCTCCTTCTGGTTTTGATGACACTGGGGGAAGGTCATGCAGAGAGAGCTCTTGGGGAAGCTCCTGGGGAGGAAAGGATGGCTGGCTTCTCACGAGCGGTCCACAGGACTCATCTGAGGCGGCATGAAGAGGGATCTGGGGCCCCATGCAGTGCCAGATTGGGCAGAAAGGCACCGTGAAGGGCAGAACAGCAGAGGACGGAGCCATTATTGGCCTGCTCCTATGTGCTGGTATTTATGAAGGTGGTCATTGACCTCTTCGAAAGGGACAGAAAAGAAGCCATCTTCGGTACTCTGAGGAGACTGCTCTCCCAGGCCTTCCTGCCTTTTCCTCCTGGGGCTCTCCAGCTGCTACATCAGCACTCCTCCTCTACTGGCATCACATTTAGCAACTGTCTTGTTCAGGGCTGGGGATCAAAGAGCTCACAGTAATGTGGAAGTTAACTCCTCACCCCCATAGTGTGTATTCCTTGTATTTCATGGCACACAGCCTTAATGCCTGGAAATGGTTGCATTGGGTATATGTGTTATCTTTTCTTTCTTTCTTTTTTCTTTTCTTTTCTTTTTTTTTTTTTTTTGAGACAAGGTCTTATGTAGTCCGAGCTGGCCTCAAACTTGCTATGTAGCTGAGAATGACCTTGAGTTTCTGATCCTCTTGCCTCCACCTCTTGAATGCTGGAATTATAGAATTGTAGACACACACTGCTGTGCTTTGTATTTGCGTGTGTGTGTGTGTGTGTGTGTGTGTATGTATGTGTGCACGCGTGTGTGTGCCCATGAGTTTTTCTTCAGACACTATCCACCTTGTACATTTTTATTATTATTGCCTTGCTGGGTGTGTTCAAGGACGCATATGTAGACAACTCTGTGGGGTCAGTTCTTTCCTGCCGCTTTTCTATGGCTTCGGGCTTGTGCAGCAAAGGCCTTTCAGGCATCTTGGTCTCTCTACCTTTTTTTTTTTTTTTTTTTTTTTTTTTTTTGAGACAGGGTCTCTTACTGGCCTAGAACTCCATAACAATTAGGCTCAGAGTGAGCCATAGATGAGATCTGCCTGTTTATACGTGTGTGTGTGTGTGTGTGTGTGTGTGTGTGTGTGTGTGTGTGTTCTAACTTAGCTCCCTCTGTCTTGCAAGCATACCAACCGAGCTATCTCCCAGCCTCTGTGCCCAGTCTTAAGCAGTGCTGTGGACGGAAGCCGGGTATTTATGAGTGGTAGGGGAATACCTTACCAACTGAGTTGCATCTTCAGCCCTCTGTGTTGCCATTGATGAACACATACCTCACGTCCCAGGGTAAGCACCCTAGGGATTCATGGCAAGGACTGGGCTACAGGGCAGGCTGCTGCCTAGTCTCCGTGCCTCAGTTTCCTTATTTGTAAAATGAGGGTAAAGAGGCGCCCGGAGGGGTGCCCTTAACCAGGTTGGTCCCCACTTGTTATGGATTGGCATAAGTGAGAGTATAGAAAGAGACCAAAGTCCCCTGGATGGAGAATGAGAAAGCATGAGGCCAGGGGTGGGAACTGTATTTAAGCACCCTTCCTCGGCATCATATAGAGGATAGAGGAAACACTGTGTGTGTCAGAATCCACTAAGTCTGTGACCTTAGGATAGCTACCAAAAATCTCAGGCCCTCTCTGTCTTCTATGTTTTTAAGAAACTGTTTTTTTTTTTTAAAAGATTTGTTTATTTATTACATATACAGTGTTCTGCCTGCATGTACACCTGCATACCAGAAGGAACCAGATCTCATGATAGATGGTTTGAGCCACCATGTGGTTGCTGGGGATTGAACTCAGGACCTCTGGCAGAACAGACGGTGCTCTTAACCACTGAGCCATCTCTTAAGAAACTGTTTTGATAGGTAGCCTAGGGTAGCCTTGTACTCCTGTATCTCTTAGCTGACTTTGACTTTTTTTTTTTTTTAAGGCATGGTCTCACCATGTAGCTTTGGCTGTCCTGGAATGCTTGCTATGTAGACCAGGCTGGCCTCAACACTCAGAGACCACTTGTCTCTGCCTCAGGAGTGCTGGGATTAAAGATGTGCACTACCACTCCAGGCTTGGCTCTGAATTTATGAATCTCCTTCCTCAGACTCTCGAGTGCTGGGATTATAGGAATGAGCCACTGTGCCTGGCCTCAGTTCTATCACCTATTAAAATAAGGTCATGGCCGTGCCTCATTTTGACCACATATTCATGAACGTTACATAAAGGAATGCATTAAGTGAACATCTCATTCTTCATAGGCTTTACCACGGAGGAGCATAAATGAAATTAGGAAACAAATGAAGGCTCTGTTTCTACTGGTTCACAGCTGTGCATCCAGAGGGTGTTTTTGTTGTTGCGGCTGCTATTGCTGCCAAGCTGGGGAACGGACACAGGGCCTTGTAAATACCAGGCAACTGCTTTACCCCGAGCTACACCCTAGCTCCCAAGGCAGCGTTTGATTTATAGCTATCTGGAGATCTGATTTACATAGGCTTATTAGAGGCAGAAATGGTGGCGCACACCTTTAATCCCAGCACTCCAGAGGTAGAGAGGTGGGCAGATCCTCTGTGAGTCTGAGGCTAGTCTGGTCTACAAAGAAATGGAGCCTACAGAGGTTGCTGGAGAGGTGGCTTAGTGGTTAAATGTGACTATGCCCTTCTAGAGGGCTGGGGTTTGGTCCCCAACATAATACAATGGTGACTCACAGCTAGCTGCCTTGGGTACACACAATTAAATCTCTCTCTCAATCTCTCTCTCCCTTCCCCGCCCCCTCCCCCCTCTCCTCACCTTTCTGGCCTGGAACTCAGTTCCTACATCAGGCTCACAGAGATCTACCCGCCTCTGCCTTCTGAGTGCTGGGAATGAAACCAGGTGCCACCACATCTGCCTTTGCCTCTGTTCTTTAATATATTCCCTGATGGATGGTGTATTGTTATGGCAACCAAAAGCAGAGTAAGACAGGGCCACATCCTCATAGTTGGATGAATGTCTGGTCAGTTCCTCTGTGGGATGCAACAGGGCTAGCTCCTAGAACTGGAGTCAGTGAGAGGGCAGTTCAAGATGGCGCCCGGAACCGTCTGGCAGTTGATGCACATTGTCAGCTGGGATAGAACTGCAGCGCTTCTTTCAGTGCTTTCCTGTCCTCTAGTAGATGAGACTGGCTTTGCTTCTGTGGCAGTTTCAGAACTGCACCAGAGGGCGAAGGAAAAGGCGGCAGCGGGAAGGCCTTTTCAGGTGTCACCATGCCCTGCAGAGATTTTAATTTTAATTATGTGTATCTGTGCAGGAGCATGGTGTGTGTGTGTGTGTGTGTGTGTGTGTGTGTGTGTGTGTGTGTGTGTGTGCGCGCGTGCGCGCGCGCGCTCGAACCTTCAGAGGCCAGAAGGCTGCATCTGATCCCAAGTAGCTGAGTTACACTGGGTTTGGGAGTGAGGTGGTTTTTCTGTTGTTTTGTTTGGAGACCTTATACTCAACTAGCTTGTCATCTTCTTTCCTCTGCTGCTGCCTGGCCACTCCGACGACAAGTGTGAGGTAATTACAGGTAACTGGGGAGCCGAACCATTTCTATTTCTCCCATACCCACATGCAAGTACTACCCTCCAAAATGGTCCGCCCTCAGCGAGCCTCTGTCTCCTCCCAGGTTTTGCTCCGGCCCTCGTGGAGCCAAACAAATCAAGGGAAGATCGAGTTGGCAGACAAAGCCACCTCAAGAGAAATGAGAAAGGGGTGGGGGTGGGGTGGGGGGGTGGGGGTGGGGCGGGGCGGGGAAGAAAACAAACAAACAGACAATAAATGGCATGGAGTGAGGGACATCAAATATCCCAGTTCTGAGTGCAGCTGAGGGAAGTAGCTTTGGAGGCAACACCAATAAGCCAAGCTGACAAAAGCCAGCACGTCTTGTACCGGCTCGACTTCTGTGAGGCAGTTAGATTCCACGTGGGTTTCATCTCTGAACTCCATTAGGCTTCAACGGCAGCTCAGCAGCTCGGCAGAAAGCTCCCTTCTTCAGCTTAGCTACTTTATCTTCAGCCCTCCCACAGTGCTGTCTCTAGAGCACCCCTGCTGATGCAGCTTGATGGCAGGCCACACACGCGAGCTTCCCCCTCCACAACAGGTGATGAGGCTTCATCCGGGGAGCTCACAGGGTAGGGGGACCCCTAAGGAGAGGACCCAGCCAGGGATTCCTAACGTCCATCCGTACCCCTTGTTCAGTTGCTGCTTGACTCACGGTGACTATCTTTAAAGAAAGATTAGTAAGTGTTCAAGACGTGCAGACCTCAGAATTGCCTCAGGCCCCAGGAATGAGGTCAGACGTGATAACCGCTGTGCTGTGGCCAGAGCTCCCACCATGCCATGCCTCTCTGCTAAACCAGAACGTGTTTTCCAAACAGTCTGGCCAGTCAGTCAAGCCTCGGGCAGTGGTGGGGAGCAACAGGCTAAGTGTGTCGCTGGGCTGTGCCCCAAAGCTTGGGTTTCCTAAATCAGCACGTTCCCTGTCACTCTGACTTCTGTGCCTAGAAATAGAAAGCTCTCCTGCCCTGGTGGGGAAAGAGCTAAGCCCTAGTGACAGGGGACTTTGAATTCTCAGGATGGTGACCGAAGGCTGCTAAGAATATCCAGCCTTAACCACAAGCCAGTTGACACCCTATGTGGTGGCTTCTGTTGTCCTTCGGGCATGGAGGAAGGAGGTTCCTATGAAGTCCCTTTTGCTAGGGCATGTAGACATGGGAGTAAGGAGGGAGGGGACATTAAAAAGCATCGACTGGCTTCTACCTCCAAGGAATGTAAAGCTTGAAAAGCACAGACCTATTGCCCATCTCGTATGAAATCAAGGCCAGCCATCCAGAGGGGACCAGAGGCAGCTTACCAGGAGGTGCCAGCAGCTAGATCAGGTGCGACTGAGGCCTAGCAGTTAGGTGACAAGAGCCAGCTGGACCCTGGACACAATTCACTCCCTCCCTCCCTCCCTCCCTCTCTCTCTCTCTCCCTCTCCCTCCCTCCCTCCCCTCTCTCCCTCCCTCTTTCCCTCTAACAGCTAGTCCTGTTTCTTCTAATGCAAACCGAGAGTCTTGGGTTAGCATTTCACAAATAAATAGCCATGTCTTGGTGGTCTCACAGGCTCACTGAGGTAGAACCGAGGTTCCATCTATGAGAACACTGTTTTCCGGGGTTGCGTGGGTTGCCTAAGGATGTCAAATACTAATGATCCTTGTTTGGGTTTAGGGTTTAGGGCTTGTTCTTGGAGGCCTGCAGAGGGCTGGGAAGAGCTTGTGGAGAAAGCAGATTAAAGACTGAGCAAGCGCGTGAATCCGTTGGTAGACTAGTTGCCTGGTAGAGCCTGGGGCTTGATCCCTAGCAACACACACACACACACACACACACACACACACACACACACAGATGTGGTGGTATACACCTATGTACAGCTCTGAGAGGTGCAGTCAAGAGAATCAGATGTTCAAAGCCAGTTTGGGCTACTTGGGAACCTGTTTCAAAAAACAAGCAAAGAGCTCAACCAGGGAAACCAACCCAAACCACCAAGCAACAAAGAGCAGAACAGGAACAGCCAAGCCTTCAGAGTCTGAGAGTCTGCGAGGCCCCCAACCAAATAAAAGATGGAAGAACGGGGCAGGAATGTGCACGCAAGTGTGTTGTTTGGATGTATGTGGGAGGCAGGGGTTGGCGTAGGGCATCTCTGTCAACCCTTCTCTACAGTTTACGCTTTTGTTTGTTTTTTTTCTTTGAGACAGGATCTTGCTATGTAGTCACCACACCCAGCCCTACAGTTTTCTTCACTTATGTATTTTATTTGATTTATGTTTGACCGGGGGGGGGGGGGGGGGGATGTCTCATTTAGTTGTCCTTGCTGACTTGAAACTTGCTGTGTAGACCAGGCTATTTCCTGAACTCCAGAAGATCTGCCTGCCTCTGCCTTTCAAGTGCCACCACAGCTGGCCTTATCCACCTTATTATTATTATTATTTTTTGAGATGGGGATCCCTCCCTCAACCTGGAACTCACTGACTCAGCAAGAGTAGATAGCCAGCAAGCCCCAGGGATCCTCCTTTCTCCACAGTGTGCATGGCCACACTTGATTTTTTTATGTGGCTTCTGGGGGTCTGAACCAAAGTGGGTTTTTTTTTTTAATTTAAATTTTTTGATTTTTTTTTTTTCCGAGATAGGGTCTCTCTGTGTAGCCTTAGCTATCCTGGACTCGCTTTGTAGACCACACTGGTCTCGAACTCACAGCGATCCGCCTCCCTCTGCCTCCGGAGTGCCGGGATTGAAGGTGTGTGCCACCGCCGCCGCTGCCCGCAAAGTGGGGTTTTTTGGGTTTGTTTTTGTTTTTTTGTTTTTGGAGACAAGGTTTCTCTGTGTGTAGCCTTGGCTGTCCTGGACTCACTTTTTAGACCAGGCTGGCCTCGAACTCACAGCGATCCGCCTGCCTCTGCCTCCCGAGTCCTGGGACTAAAGGCATGCACCACCAGGCCTGGCTGAACCAAAGTTCTTATGCTTTCAAAGCAAGCATTTTTTCCCCCCAGAGCCCTCATGTCCATTACCTGTCAAGAAATGCAATGGCTAGCAAATCACACACTGGGTGAGCCCATCATAGGGTCACAGGTGCAGTGCTACCTTGCCACTGGCTGAGAGGAGGGGGCGTCGCGGGGTGATGAGAAAGGGGCAAGTTGAGATTAGTGACACTCTAGTTGGGGACCTGGACAGTGGTCTGGAGAAGGGCCCCTGTGAGCATGTGCTTTCTGAACAGAGCTCTGGGTGACTGGACAAAGTGGGCTGAGGGAAAGTAAGCAGGAACTGCTTCTAGGTAGGCCTCAAGGTGTATAGGGGCTGAAAAATAGATCTACCGTGCAGGTCTGGCCATGCCCAGGAGTTCTGGCTAAGGCCTTTCATCTTTATCTCCACAGTGACTGCCCTGAAGCACCATCGATAGAGTTCTGGTCACAGGTCCTTCCTTTCTTTATCCAGGATCCTTCCTCCTATTAGGATCCTGGGTTTTCCCCCTTTCACAGAGCAGGCGCCTCCATCCTCTGATGGGGCCTTTGCACTGCCTCTCCCTCCAGCACTTTTCCTGTGAAAATCCACTTGACTCACCCTCTCACCTCCTTTCAAATTTTCCTACCATTTTATGTCTCAAAAAGGCCTTGGGCTGACGGGGTGTTTCATTGTGCCTCTAAACCTGATAGCCTGACTTCAGTCCGGGGCAGGAGACAGCCAAGTCTGGCAAGCTGTCCTCTGACCTCCACACTTGCACTGTGGCACACATGTGCACCTATACCCTCGCAGTCACACAAGGTGTCTTCCGATCACCTCAGCCTCGTGCACACTTCCTCCCTCCACTCTGCCTCTGCCGTGCCCTTCGCCTGCTCTCATTTGTTCTGTCCTCTGCTCATTGCCCAGCATCTTGGATCATTGTATGACTTGTTACCTTGACTGTGTAGTTGCCATCTGTCATGCTACAACACAGGGGGCCCGAGGGCAGCCATTTGGTTTGTCCCCTTGGCGTATACAGTACCTGGACTGGCCTCTGGACACAGTTAAGTGTGTGTCTTGTAAGGGGCACTATAAACTGTAAAGGGCACAGGAAGTAAAAAAGGGAACGGGTCAGGCAGTCATTGCCACAGCATTTGACAAGAAGCTGCGCTGGGCAGGCAGGGTTCTGGGTGACCAGCAATGGACGAGCAAAGAAAGCAGGATTTGGTGATGGAGGAGCAGTGGGGTGAAGGTGGCAAGACGAGGGATTCCTGGGCTGCATTGCTGGACAGTCGATAGGGGCCATTTTCCGTTGTCGCATAGCATTGTGAGGAACAGGTACATTATAAATAGAAATTTCAGACGGACGTGCTAGGGCATGTATTCCAGCATTTAGGAAGTGGCAGCTGAAGGATCAGGAGTTGAAGGCCAACAGGAAATATATAGTAAAATCTGTGTCTAGTCTGAGTCCCCATCTTAGGGGGAAAATAAGTAGGCCCCCAAGCTGGCTCAGCAGGTAAAGGAACATGCTTGAGTTTGATTCCTGGGACCCACGTAGTCGAAGGAGAGAACTGACTGCTGAAAATTGTCCTCTGACAAGGGCTACAGAAGACAGACAGACAGACAGACAGTCAGACAGACAGACAGACAGACAGAAACACACACACACACACACACACACACACGGGATAAATGAATAATTTTTTAAATGTAAAGATAAAGAATAATTTAAAGCAGGAGTGATGAGAGCTCACATCTATAATTTCAGCACATAGGGAACAGAAGCACGGAGATTGCAGAAAATACTTGAGGGAGTGGGGGAAAGAGAGGGAGGGAGGGAGGGAGGGAGGGAGAGAGAGGGGAGGAGTAATAGATGTGCTTAGTATATGTGAGACCATGGGTTCTGAGGAAGGGAGGAGGAGAGGAAAGAAAGAAAAGAATGGAACCACCACTACAGTTAGGAGAGAGGGAGCGAGGGAGAGAGGCCAGGAGAGAAGAGCCACAGAGGCTCACTCCTTACAGTTCTGCAGGCTGATAGGTACAAGAGAGTGGCCGCCATCTGGTGAGGGCCTCCTTGCTACATCACAACATGGCGGAGGCATCATGAGATGAGACACAGACCCATGGATCTTCCCAAAGGCTCGCCCCAAATAGCACTAACAATTGTGACTAATGGGGGTTACACTGCCAACATACGAACTGTAGCATCCACTGTGGGCTGTGGCGGAAGTCCCTACGGAAAAGGCAGTGAGACTGGAGGAAAGACAGGCTCGAGCTGGTATCCTGTCCTGAACAGAGAGCTTCCCTAACATTTGCCTGGCATGCCATTGGAATCAACTGGGCTGTACTGTAGAGAAGAAAGAGCAATTCTGGCCACAAGATTTTAGGGTCTATTTTTCGTTTGTGAGACAAGGTCTCGCACTGTACATAGCTCAGACTGGCTTTTAACTCGGTGTGTAGCTGGCCTTGAAGTTTCAACAAGCCTGGCCAGCTTTCTCAGGTAATTTTACATGATTATTGCTGCTGCTGTTGTTATTTTGGTTTGTTGAGACAGGGTTTTCCTGTGTAACAGCCCTGGCTGTCCTGGAATTCTCTCTGTAGAGCAGGCTGGCCTCGAACTCACTGAGATGCGCCTGCTTCTGCCTCCCGACTGCTAGGGTTACAGGCTTACGTCATTATTTAAAATTTGTGTTTACTGTTATGGGGGCAGTGCCACATGGAAATCATGACAACTCTGTGAAGTTCATCGTCCTCTCTCTTCCCCTCGATGTGGGTTCCAGAAATTAGACTCAGGGCTTCAAGCTTGAGTGGCAAGCGCTTTTACTCACTGAGCCACATTGCCCAGATTGGGAATGCAAGTTTATACTTTCTCTTCCTGAGATTATATATATTTTATTCTCGCTCAGTTTATTTGGAGACAATATGTTAAGGGGAGGAAAACTGGAGAAATAGCTTAGCTCTAGGGCACCCAATATCCTCTTCTGGCCTCCACAGGTATCCACGTGCACACACACAAATAAACCTTTAAAAATCCATTTATTATATTTTGAAGGTGTTATCATTTGTGCCATCGAGGGATAGCACACAAAATGCATATGTCTGTGTAACCAACGTTCACATTAACATGTAGAATAATCAAGAAGTCTCCACAGTGGAAGGAAACTTCCAGTCTACCCTCTAACACCTTAGCTCTGTCCACTTTCAGAAAGGATGTCAGGAGATCCTGTAACACCTGTTTCTGGGGACAGACTTTCTTTGTGCCCCATTTCATCAGTTAGATGCATCCATGCTGTGTGCGCTTCCGTTTACAAAACAGCCTTCCAGTGGGGCTGAGCCCCAGGAGCTCAGTTTTGTGGACTACACTGTGAGAAACTTGGGAGGCTCGGTAGAGGCAGCAGTGGGGCTGCCGCGACTTTGAGAGGAGCAGAGAGAATCCGAGGTCCCGGCCCTCTCAGGCTTGTCTGAGACTGGCTCGGGCTGGCCTGGAACACTAGATCATCTTCCCTGCCTCCTCGGACTCTCTGATGCTGCGCTTACAGGTGTGCCATCAGCACCCTGGGCTTCCTATCAGTGTTCCTAAGGAAATGATAGGCTGAGCTTTGTGCTAGGTGCTGCCTGGACTTTCAAAGTGGAAGATGTGGTTAGGAGGAGTGCAGAAGAGATAAGCCTGGCTCTAGAGTCAACCGCACTGCTGTTGTGCCTTACCTTGCCTCTTCCGCTAGGGACTTCCTTCATGGCATTCTGGCCTAAGGATGCGAAGCAGAAGCATTGTCATATGATAGGAGACAGTTCAAGGTCACCACCTAGGTCATCCTGAAGGGGGGAAGAGACACCGAGAAAGCAGAGAGAGAGAGAGAGAGAGAGAGAGACAGACAGACAGACAGACAGACAGACAGACAGACAGACAGACAGACAGACAGACACAGACTGATTTCTGGGCCCGGAGATGGTTTCTTGAACAGGAATTCTTCCAAGGTCCCCTCATGCTAGAGGAACATTGCTGCTTTCTGTCTCTCACATCCAAGGGAGCCTCCAGGACTTGCAGAGGCCTGTGGGAATTTCAGCATCCAACGTCCAGAAAGGCTGACTGCTATGGCTTGGGTGTGGTGTGACCCTCCTCGCCCCCCACCCCTACCCCCCTGGCACGCACGCGCGCACACACACACACACACACACACACACACACACACACACACACACACAGAGACTTCACATGCTGGAAGCTTCACCTCCAATTCAGCAGCACTGAGGTGGTGGTAACTGTAGGTGGTGAGGTCTAGTAAGAGGCTGGCTGGGTCCTAAGAGCCCTTCTGAAGAGGTTAATGCAAGTCTCACGGGAGTGATTAGCTTTTCGGAAATTGGGTTGCTGTGAAGCATAAGTCCGCTCGCTACCAGCCTCTTTGTTGTGTCCTTCTCTGTGTAGCTGCTGTCCTCTCTGCTTCCCTGCCATGTTGTCGTGCAGTCAGGCATCCCTCACCGGGACACCAATGTCATACTTTTGGAAACTTCCAGCCACCAGAACTGTGAGCCAAGCAAAGCTCTTTACTTCATAAAATGCTCAATCTCAGGCATT
Organism: Acomys minous; assembly: GCF_964271855.1. Taxonomy (NCBI): domain Eukaryota; kingdom Metazoa; phylum Chordata; class Mammalia; order Rodentia; family Muridae; genus Acomys; species Acomys minous. Next base: position 111,342,717 of record NC_140488.1, on the reverse strand, counting down.
TTCTTCTGCCGACACAAACAACCTGCCCGAGACCACATACACTAATATAGCCAACCTTGCACATCAGAGCCCATGTCCTCTTCAAGCTTGTTTCAGACTGTGTGGCAGCCTTTCCCGTGACAAAGAGCCTAGGATTGCCACCAAAAGAACAAAATTCCCTCATTTGTGAAAGGTGTTGTGAACGTAGAATAGGACAAAGATGTCTCGAGTAGCTATGACTTTGTAATAATTCCTGTCCCGATCCTTTTATTTCTCTTTGCTTTGGGTTTGTGTATCGTTGGAAGCAGCCTTAAATCATTATTGGAACAAAGTAGGGAGAAAAATAATAATATATAATTACAAATGACGAATACACCGTATGATCCTATTAATTGCCTTCCCTGCAATCTTTATTTTTGGCAGTTTGAGAATAATTAAGGGATTAGGCCTCAATTGGTGACAGTGGCGGGTTAGCCTTGAACTCTGTCAACAGTAGCAGTACCTCCTATAGCAGTAATCTAGTGCCATCTGCCACCTGGGACCCCGTCGCAGCCCTGTCGCCGCAGCACCAGGGCTACGCTCTGCCAGGCTGATCTGAATACTTAGTGGCGGGGAAAGAAAAACCCCAAAGCAAGGTAGCTGCAGAGGAGAAGGGAGACTGCGGGCAGCATTAATCATTGGAGAGCCGGCCTGGAGAAGAGGACCGCGGCTGGCTCAACAAGACAGCACCTAAATTATCGTCAAGATTGATCTCTTCTCTAGATTCCCTGTGCTAGCAAACAGGCCAGCAAGGTCCCAGTGTAGCCACTGGCTCTGAACCCACGAAGGCATCCCAGCATAGTTTGTCAAAGAGCGAGGCAAGGCTTACCACCCTCTCTGTCTGTGGATCATTCTGGAATTTCTTGCCTGCCTCTTTGGTGTTATAATAAGCCACAAGAGGGGGGAGGGGAGGGGGAAGGGAAGCCCTCTCCTAGGGAGCTGGCAGATAAATCCACTGCAGGACAATGATGTCCTTAGGGGACATCATTTGCATGCCAGGATGCAGTGGAGGCCATTGTCCTCAGAGCTTAGGGAACTGGCCAAAGAAGGAAGCTGTTCACAGGTCCTAGAAAGTATGAGAAGGCACTTAACCATGTCCTGCGGCAGAGAGGACTTGGCTAGCAGTTGGATTTGGGGGACTCCAGTGTTGAGTGTCCAAGCAGGCAGGCATGTTTAACTGGTCTCTAAGCCTCAGTTCCTTCACCTGTGAAATGGAGACGGTAGTTGTCTGTAAGGAATCAAATCAGTGTGCATGTTGCGTTTGGCAGAGAGAAAGCCCTGACTAAACTCCAGCTGTTCTAAGCGCTCAAGGAAACCGAATCTGCTCCCCCAGGTCTCGAAAACTCTGTGACTTCAGTTGAGAGCTGTTAAGGAAGAGGCTGGTGTCAGGAGGAGGGGGGTTGCGGTGGGGGTGGGACAGGACAATGGGACGGGTAGGAGGGAACCCCTTCCCATAGCCCGCGTCCCCCCCTCCCCATGGTAAGGGTGGCTTTTGTTTGTTTGTAGGGCTAGAACTGGAACCCAGGGGCCTCTCACGTGCTCTCCAGATAGCCCCAAGAGTGAGCTCTCCGTGAAAGCTCAAAATCCGAGGAACTTGTATAGAAGTAGGTGAAGAGCACGGTGGGTTACAATATCACCATCCAGCGCAGATCCACAGTTTCGTATCACTAGGAGCACAGAGGGATTTTCCCAACCCCATCCATCTCAGGGTCCCGCTTGCATTATCTGAGGAGTTTCCAGAGGCTTGCCTGGGAGGAAGGTACTCTTGGTGGAAACGAAGGTGCTCGTGGTGAGCAGGATGCCTCAGGTGACACTCGTCAGTCCTAGAAAGAAACCCCGTGGCTGATATTTACTGCAGTTGGCAAGTGGCCAGGATGACCCAAGAAAAATGGGATTGGAGGATTTGGCCCCAGAAGTACTTTGTCGGGGCCTGAACAGCTTCCTGGCCGTCAGGCCATGCGCTCTATGCTAAAGTGTGTCAGAGGGTTGTGAAATTAGGGGAATTTTTTGCTGTAGTTACACTTTCCTAGATTGGTGTGTGTTTGGCTTGTTGTGGGTGGGGGGCAGTTCTAAAAGCTTAGTTTCCTTATCTGTAAAGTGATTCGTAGTGCCTAAGCCACAGGGTTATTAGGGGGCATGCATGAGACAGCACAGAAATACACCTAGGAAAAGAATTGGAAGGGAGCGAAGGTCCTCAATACACAGTAGCTATTTTTATCCCGTACGAATTATTCAAACAGACTTGCATGCTATGAAGTGTAGCATGGTGACACAGTTCCTGTTAGGAGGTCAAAGGCACGGAAGTGGGAGGAAAAAGTCAATTGCCCTATGCCAGTTATGACCAGAGCCCGCATTTATGGTTCCTGGGGGGGTCTTGAGGAAGAGGAGCCCACATCTTTTGCCACCAAGTAACAGCTGAGTTAGCTGATCCTGGGCTATCCATGGAGACCCTGTCCAGAGTGGTCAGGGATAGACAAGGTACACTTAAAGAGGGCTCTGCACTTGGTTTTGTTTTGGCTTAGGGCTCCTAAGGGATACTATGCACTTGGGAAGGCTAAGACTCCTAAGGGCCTTCCAGAAACATGTGCATGCACGCAAGTCACCTGGCTCCTCTGACCAAGACTGTGCTGTGTGTATATGCATTTCGTGGTCCCGTGGGTCTTTCCAGATGGTATTAACTCTTCTTGCCTTGCACTTCACTTTCCTAATTACTTCTGCCTCAGTCTTCACCAGAACCACCGATCCACCTCCTGCACATTAGCTCGAGCCCCACAGCTGTCTTCCTTTCCTGATCCTGCTTTCTTTTCTGCCTGGGCAGCAGAATAAGAATGCATCAGGAATTCAGTCAGTCAGTCATTTTTGAGACAGAGTCTCCCTAAGCTAGCCTGGAGCTCACTATGAAGGCCTGGTTGGACAGAGTCCCCGCCTGTGTATGCCTCCTAAGTACACCACCAACACTGAGCCTTTGTTTTGGTTTGTTTGTTTGTTTGTTTGTTTGGAGAGAGGGTGTCATGTAGCCCAGGCTAGCCTCCAGCTTCCTATGTCCCTGAGGATAACATTGCATTTCTTACTTACTTAATTTATTTTGTTATTTCTTCCCTAGAGACGGGGTTTCTTTGTGTAGCCTTGGCTGTTCTGGAATTAAGAACACCAGGCTAGCCTGGTACTCAAAAGAGATCTGCCTGCCTATACTTTCCGAGTGCTGGGATTAAAGGGACCTTGAATTTCTGATCCTCCTGCACTCCTGCATCCACCTCTGGATTGTTGGGAATCTAAGAGTATGCCACCTCCCCTCCCCCGTTTTGGGCGGGGAGGATGCCTTATGCCTTTGCTGGAGATAGAACTCAGGACACTCCCATTCCTTGCTTCTTTCTGAGACAAAGTAGCAGCCCTGGCTGGCCTAGCCGTGTGCTTCTTTCTGAGACAAGGTAGCAGCCTTGGCTGACCTAGTGTGTGCTTCTCTCTGAGACAAGGTAGCAGCCCTGGCTGGCCTAGCCATGTGCTTCTTTCTGAGACAAGGTAGCAGCCCTGGCTGGCCTAGCCATGTGCTTCTTTCTGAGACAAGGTAGCAGCCCTGGCTGGCCTAGCACGTTAGGCAGAGCAGGCTGGCCTTGAGCTTTCGGTATTCCTGTCTCTGCTTTCCAAGTTCTGGGATTCCTGGAGTGCACTACCACTGTCAGCGTGTATGTGTGTGTGTGTGTGTCCATCCATCCATGTGTTACCACAAAATATATTACATATAATATATATGTGTGTATATATATGTATATGTATATATATACATATATATACACACACACATACTTTTATTTAAAATGAAGGCTGTATAATCTTCATAATCTCTATGCTAGGTACCATGATAGGCATGATGGGAAGACACAATCTGGATAACCAACAACAACAGAGCGAGCCCATTCAGCTGACAGCAGCCTGCTCAGAGGCTGGCAAGCAATGAAATGGCAGAGAACAAGTTACTCAGTCAGAGTTAGTTTGTTGCTTTTTAGAGATATGGCCTCACCATACAGCCAGCCCATCCTGGCCTGGAACTTGCTATGTAGCTCAGGCTGGCCTGCTTCCACCTCCCATCGACTGATGTTACAGATGCGACTGCACATCCAACTACGAAGTTTGAATTTTGTTTCAAGTACGATGGGAAGTAATGAGGTAGTGATATGTGATGTGCTGTGTTTACTTTGAATTGTAATCATTGCATTACTTTATTTATGTGTGTATCTCCCTGAGCGCATGTGCAGCACAGCCTGAGTGTGGAGGTCAGAGGACAACTTTAGGAAGTCAGTTCTTTCTTTCCACCATGATGGTCTTGGGAATAGAACTCAGGTTCTTAGGCCTGGCTACATGCACCTTTAGCCACTGGGCTATCTCACCAGCACCTAGTGGGTTCCATTTTTGAACCAAGATTTTGCTATGTAGCCCAGCCTGGCCTTGAACTCATAATCCCACCTCCTAAATACTGGGATTATAGGAGTTTACCACCAAGGCCAGATGTGATGTGTTGTTTAAAAAAAAAAAAAAAAAAAGCCTGTCTAGCTGCTATGTGGAGAATGGTGAGAAATGGTACCTAGAATTAAGATCCTAGGTAATAATCCAGGCAAGAGAATGTGGTGGCCTGTTCTGTGTCAATGCAAAAGGCTGAGAACTAGGCAGAATACTGAAAAGTGGAATCAGTTATCTTTTCAGAGTGCTGCAGGGGAGCAAGGTAGAAGGTGGAGGAGGAGGCTTATTCTTGATGATTTGGTATAGGCTGCGTAGTGTGTAGTGATGGGTGAGCATGGGGCTCCGGACAGGGGGATGCCTGGATTTGTATCCTATTGTCCTAGATTTCTGTGAATGTTCTGAAGTCCTTTACTTCAGTTTTTCATATGTCCCCCATGGGTGGTGGCTACCTACCTTACTGAATAGTTGCAAGAATTCATAGACAATATACATCCTGCGCTTATTTACTTAAAAACCACTGTGTAAATGGTAGCTATGGTTACGAAGTTGGATATGGATGCCAAGGTGAGATGTCTGGTCTGCAGTTTGATGGGGGAGGGGCTGGAACCTGGGGGGGAGGGGAAACCAAACTAAGAATCACTTGGATGAAGTTTGTCAAGGAGGAGGGCCCAGAGAGGAGCACAGAGAAGAGGCCAGAAGGAAACCGAAAGTGGTTCTCAGCCTGGACCAAAACCTCTGTATATCCTGCCACTGGGAAACCAATAAAAGGGAGCAGCCTGGGCATTGAGGTTAGAGGGATGCTATGTGTTTCTGGGAGGTTAAGGAAAGCAAGGATTGAAAAAAGCTGGGTGGCGGGGCACACCTTTGAGCCCACCACTCAAGAGGCAGAACTGGGCTGATCTCTGTGAGTTTGAGGCTAGCCTGGTCTGCAGAGTGAGTTTCAGGACATCCAGGGCTATGTAGAGAAGCTGTCTCAAACAGAACAAAACAGACACTTCCCCACTCAGCAGAAAGGAAACAACTGGTTCCTAGTACTTTCTACAGAAGGCCTAGGGAGGATGGATAGAATAGTTGGATGAATGGTGATGTATTGTCCAGTGATGTTCCATGAACTCTGGCACAAACAAGGACCATTTCCTTATGCTGATAGAAAGGCATCTGCTAGCTGTCTGTGGCTGTAAATCTAACTGCTTGGGAGGCTGATACAGGAGGATTGAGCTCAGGAATTGAAGCCAGCTTGTGTAACCTAACTAGGAGCGCCCCCCCCCCCACTCCCACCCCATATTGGCAGCTGCAAGGTATAGCGATAAATTTCCTGGGTAAAGTGCAGACTAGTTTATGTAAAAAAAAAAAAAAAATGGGGCCGTAGACCCTGTTGGAAGTCTGTAACTCACACCACTGCGCCCCCCCTCCCCCAAGGGGAAGCGCAGGATGTGGGGGATGCTCACACATTTTTAAAACCAAAAACCAAAACCAAAACCAACCCCCCCCCCAACTGCAACAAAACTATATACAACAGCCCTGTGCCTGTTTCTTCCTTTAATTACAGACCTTGGAGGTCTTTCCTAACTTTATATAGAGTACAGCATATCCGGATTGTAGCTGGACAATGACATTGTTTCTAATCCTGTGCTTTTACAAAGTGGCGCTTACCCAGTATCTTAAACACACACACACACACACACAAACCCAGCAACAATAACAAAAAGGAAACTTTGACACTAATAAGATAGAGTAAAGAAATAAGCCTGGTGTAGCTCAGGCCTTCATCCTTACATTGGGGATGCAGAGGCAGACAGACCTCTGAGGCCAGGTTGGTCTACATAAGTGAGTTCCCAGATAGCCAGAACTGTGTAGAGAGATTCCTGTCTCGGGAAAAGCAAATAGAAAGTAAGAAAAATGGAAATGTTACTTGCATGTAGGGATCACTTTCAAAGAGGCGCAGCTGTCTTGGAAAACAGACGCATAAGAAACAAATCTGAGGCCCTTCACAGGGGGATGCTCTGAGCAAAGGAATACAACAGGGCCATAGTGAAGACTTCTTAGAAGAATTCGGAGGTCAGAGTCAGCTAGGAAGACACTGACAACTTGGTGAGCAGATGTAGCAGAAACTTTAAAGAAAGCACCAGGAGGTTGTTCTGTGTGCTGTGGTGACACCAGGATGGGCTGTTGGCTTTCAGCAAAGTAGGTAAACTGCTTTACAAGTTGCCTGTAACAGTGCTAAGAAGCAGTTACATCTGTCACTAGAGAACACTATCTGGGGGCCTTGATAAGACTTTAGCTTCTGCAATTTGTGTATTTTTCCCCCATAGGACATGACATATATATCCTGGAAGGTTTTTGGAATTTTGAAAATAAAAATTAAAAAACCCCTAGAATTTATAGTCCTGACGGGTTTGCTGATGGTCTTGTAAATTGTATATTTAATCAAAGGCACTCGAACGCCTCCCTCTTTTTTTTTAACTATTGAAGAGCCATTTAAATGTCAACATAAGTGATTCTCTACCAAATAGTGCTGTTTAGACATTACTTCCTCTAATAGACCATAATGATTCATAAGGAGGCATTTCTCGACTCTAAATTGTAGGCCTATTGAAATATAAATTAAGATGATAAATAATTTGACCTTACCTGAGAGTACTAAGTATTTACACGTGTCAAATACGAAATTACCCTGAATATCACGGCCCCTAAAAAGGCAGCCTTCGTCTCAGTAAATAAAACGGGTTAATGAATTTCCCTTGGAGAGCAGAGGGAAAGGGGAATACACAAAAGACCTTGCTCCAGGGGCTCGGCCCTCCTGGCCTTCTAGACGTTCTGTGGAGCTGGGGAAGAGACGCGGGCCAGGCTCCCCCGGAGCGCCAGGCGGATGCTGGCCGCCCTTGGCGCTCGGCGCGTTCCCCTCTTCCCCCCTCCTTCCGCAACGCCGCTGGAGTTTCAAAACATGGAGTTTCCACAGGAACTTTGCCAGGCCGAGCTCGCAGCCCTCCCAGGTTCCCGCAGCGGCATTTGCTGCGGCCTCCCCGCTCCCCCTCCCCGCAGAGAACGCTGACCCGGCGGCCACCCAGCGCTGCGGCGCAAAGCTCATCAGCTGGGTTCACTCCCCCCAGAAGGCGCAGAGCTTCCGGACCCTTGTGCCCGGTGCCCCTGTCTGGGTCCTTCCGCAGGCCCCCGAGTCGAGCCCATCGGCAGAGCCAATGTGCTGGCTGGGGGGTGGGAGGGTGGGGGCGAGTCGCGGAGGCGATCGTGGCCCGGTGGGCACGCGGGCTGTCGGCTGCTGGTACTGGGGTTTGGTTTTGTTTTAAAGCCTTGCTGCGCGCCGGGGCGGCGGCGGGGGGGGGGGGGAAGAGGGGGGTGCGTAGCACCTTGTCAATGAGAAATTTCCTGTTCGCAAGACTCAGCTTGCAGTTTCTGTCCTGCCCTTGAACTGACAAGTGGATCTCCGCTGCGAGAGTCCGGGAGAGTCTCACCAGGCGCGCGCGGGGGTGGGGGCGGGGGCAGCGGCGCCGAGGCCCCGGGAGCCCGGCTGAGCTGGGCCGCCGCCGCCTGGCCTCCCGTTTCCCCCGCGCACCGTGAGCTCCGAGCGGAGCAGTGACTAATCTGTGGCTCCGGGCCTCTTGGCGCGCAGCCCGGGCTCGCCTCCCGCCCCCTTGTCCCTCCTCCTTCCCCAGCCCCAGCAAGCAGAGCTCCGCGGGGTGAATCGTGCGGGCCGCCGCCTTGCCTTTGCCTGGAGTATGGGAAGCGGCTCAAGGCGGGCGACTCGGGAGCAGTCTCTAGTCGGGCTCCTTCGACCCGGGCCCCGAGTGTGCGTGTGTTTCCTTCACTGTAGGCACTTTGATCAGCATTTCCTCGGTGTAGCCGAGGAGCCAGGGCGAGCTGGGGCTTTTTAACCCTCTGCGTGCCAGATCCACTGAGAGCTCCAAGGGGAGCGTGCTTAGGCAGACAGGTCCATCCGATTAGCTAGGTTTGACAAAGCCAGTTATGTGGAGCCACGCTGGCTCTGAGGAACTTGCCCCAGTGCTGCACACTGTCCTCGGGACAGCAGGCCGGTGTAGCTTGAAAGGCCCAGCGGGCTGAGGCTTCTAGAAGAGACAGGAACACTTGGAAGAACTGCCTTCAAGCGCCTTGTTCGCTGGCTCAGGGATGCCTTTCATCCCGGGGTAGGGGGGGCCTTGCTCTTGCGCCACGAACTGGGCTCTGGCTCCCGCCCCCCTCCCTTGGTCTGGCCTTGCTAGGGAGTTAATGATTGATTTACTGGCTCCGAGAGGCCGGCGCCCTCCCAAGCTATTTGTCCGAGCTGAAGAGTTGCTGGAGAGAGGCGCAGAGGCCTACAGAGTAGGGTCGCCTAGGAGGGGAGGCCGGGCTACCGACGGTAAAGAACGGCTACTTGGTTAGCTTCCGCTGGGAGACTCTAGCCGTGTCCGCGGCGAACCCGCGGGAGGCCTTGCCTGGGCGAAAAAGGGTGCATTGGGAAGTGCCACATGTAAATGGATTGGCAGCTGGTGATTAGGCTGCCTGGTTTTATGAGTCATAATAGGCCGCCCGCCTGGCCTCAACCTGCCGGTTGTAGACTTGGTGTACTGGGGCCCAAGTGGTGCATTACTCCCAGCTGCGCGGAGGGGATGCTCCAATGGGCCCTGGCCGCCGGTAGCGTTGCACAGGATTTCCTCTCATTTCTCGTAGAAGGCAACACAAACACCCTAAATCAAACTGCTCCGACAACCGGAGGCTCCACACAGACACATCAATAAGGATTTCGCCTCCCGCGTTCGAACGCACTGAAACACTTGTCCTATTTTTATGCAAATGACACCACACAAATAGATCTCGCAGGCCCAGGAGAGGGGCGGTAGGAGGAGGGACGCCGGCGCCCCTCCAGGGGGCGGGGGGGGGGCGCGTCAATCCCGCACCTCGGGGCCCGCGCTGGCTCCAGTGCAGTGGGGCTGGCACTAACCAGGAGGCCCGCCCCGCGTGCGGTGGCTCCCTGCCAGCGCCGCCTAGTCGGCCGCGTCCCCAGGCTGCCTGCAGAGGCGGATTAGGGAAGGAGCGAAGCGAGCCTGTGACTAATCGCGGGGCCTCGGACCGGAGCACCAAGGCCATGTGCGACTGACAGGATCGACACTAGCAGAGGACACGGCGACGCCTCGCTTAATTGCAGGCTTAAAAAATTGCCGCCTGAGCAGCTCCAGTGCAGAAAGCCACAGCGGACGCGTGGGTCTGGGGAGTGCGTCCTGGGGGGGGGGTGTCCAGATTCCTCGCCTGGAGAGAGGATGGTTTGGCATCTTCTGAACTCAGGGAGCTACACTGAGGGTCTCCCACTTTGCTGGGGCTTCCCAGGGGCTTCCCAGGGGCATGCTGAGGGAGTGTGGGTGAGGTGGCCAGCCACCAGGGGTAGATAGATTTTCTATCATTTGTCCTTTGAGTCCATGCTTTCCTCTTCTCGCCCTAGACCCTATAAAGGAGGCCTGCAGTAAAGGGTAAGGGTCTAACGAGTCTTTTAAAAATAAGAACCACACGCTAAACACTTGACTTCGATTCTGTTTATATTCCATCAACTGTGGCCCTGGGCCCCGACTGTCCAAATGATAGCCAAGTCAAGTAAAGGCAGCAAAGAGCAAGGTCATCGAGTGCCAAAAGTCTGGGGTCACAGACACGAACCCTGGTCTCCTCGAAGGCCCGTGATCACAGTCCCTGTGTCCCAGGACTTCTTCCTGGAGCGCTAGGGCCTCTCAGTAGAGAAGCGTCGGCGGGGCGGCTGGTCTGTGAGTGGAGGTGGGGGTAGGAAGGCGGTGGCGGGGAACCCAGCGAGAGAAGTTTCCACCCGGCTCTGGTCTGTTGCTGCCAAAATCCCCATGGCCCCTCCCCGCCTGCACTGCCTTCCGTCGCCACCACAAGTTTGCTTTAACGAGAGAGCTCGGGACAAAAGCAAACCTTTTCTATAGACCCTGAAAACAAAGGGGGAAAGAGACGCGCGAGGCCGCAGAGAAGCGGCTGCTAGCGTAATGGTGCCAGGCCGAAAGCAGAGCATTAGAACTGCAAAAGCCGCGCGGGCGGGAGGAAGTGCGAGGCGGGAGGCGGGAGCGCGGGGAGGGCGGGCGGGGGAGGGGCGCTGCGCCATGTTTCCGTGTCACCCGCCGAGTCGCCGGCTCAGGGCTCGGCGGCCGGCTCCCGCCTGCCTCCGTAACAGCAGAAAGCGTGCGTGCGATTAGCAGCCAGACAGGCGGGGACTCCCGGCCCTCGGGGCCGCCGCACACGCCGCCCGCGGCCGCGGCCCGCGCTCCCCTCCCCCTCCCGCCGGGTAATCCTCCTCCACGCTGCAGCGCTGTGTGCACTCTCATTAGAGCAGGGTGGCTTTTCTCTGCGCACTCGCTCGGCTCCCGCTGGCAAAACAACGCCTTCCCTGGCCGGGCCCTGGGCCAGGGGAGTCGGGGAGGGCCGGACGGGGGCGGGGTGAGACTGGGACAGCTACGCAGGTTAGCTCCGCCGCCCGACCAGGGCATCGGGAAGATGGGGAGGACCCTTTGGCCCTCCCCCACGCGCAGTGGCAAAGCCGGAGGTCCGTACCAGACTCTCTATCCCTCGGGAAAGAGGGGAGATGCTGGTGCCAGCCTGACCTACTGCCGCCCGCGGCACGAGGAGAGAATGCGTGGGGGCAGATGAGTGTGTCTGGGTTGAAGAGCGGGAGTGGACACTGGGGAAGGTTCCCACAACTGGTTTTTGCCCCCATGTGACTTGAGAACGACCTCTTAAGGCCAGATGCTGGATTTCAGGTGTTGTTGCCCCAAGACCCGCAGGGAGACCAGTGCCCCAAAGCCTTTCTGGCTTTGGGTTTGACAGCCCAGAATGGGTTGGCAACGGGGGAGGATGAGGCTCCGCTGCTTTGGAGCCCCATTTTCTGTTCTGCGATCTCTGTACACAACAGTAGGCAGCTTCTCCCAGCACCATGCGCCCAGCTGCAGGGCCCGGGAGCAGGTGTTCCTGCCCGGCCGGAGTGGCGTCTCCGCGCCCCTCCTGTCCCAGCTGCGGGGCCGAGAGAGGGAGGGAGGGAGGGAAAGGGGGTGTTGGTGGCTGTAACCGAGGGACGTCTCACTGAACAGCGGGGAGGGTCATTGGTGCTTAGATGGGGGCTATTCCAGGGTGTGGACAGTCGCCTGGAGCCAGGAGGGATTTGGGATGCCAGGCGGCCAGCCCCCGTCTGGAACTGCTCTGGGGGCCAGCGCGGGCCGTTCGGGGCGGCGGGAGGGCTTCCGGTCCCCGTGACTGCGGCGGCGGGGCGGCGGGGAAGTTCCCGGCGCGGCCGCGAGGAGCACCCTCCCTTGGCTGCTGCCGCCGCCGCCGCCGCCGCGCAGCTCCTGGAGCGGCGCCCTAGGAGCCTCTGAGCGTCTGGCGACGTTGTCCTCACCTTGTGAGGAGATGGGGGGATTCAGGGTGGTCCCCGCCCAGCTCCCCATCGGGAGGCGGGGGTCGAGGACCCTGCGGGATCGGCCGCGCGCCTCCCAGCCCCCCCTCCTTCCCGCGCCGCTGCTATGGCGGGCACGTGAAGCGCTGCTCGGTGCCGGGAGCCCGCCGGGGAGCGGCCTGGCCCACCGGCTCAGCTTCCCCACGGGTTTAGGAACGCGGAACCAAGTCTGGCTAGATTCCGCGGAGCTCTCTGCGGCCCCGCACCCGGTCCTTGCCCGAACTGGGCCTTGAGGCCGCGCCAGACGGCTCGCCCGAGGGGAACTCGAGCTGACTAATGGGACCCGTGTGGGCCTCCTGAGAGGCCCGGCTGTCAGCAGATGCCCGCTCGTTCTGCGCTGACGCCGTGACCAGGCTCTTGGGTGTGGGGGGGGGGGGAGGGCGAGAGGAGGAGGGGTTTCCCCGACCGGTGGTTTGGGCTCCCTAGGGACAATCCAGCTGCGGCTGGCCCTGGGCTTTAGGTCCTGTAGCCTGACCCCAAGCCGGCAGACTCCGGGCGCCTGGCTTCTTAGGGTGCCGGCCTGAGAAGATGCCCCAGAGCCCTGAGCAAAAGCTCAGCTTGGCCTGAGGGTCCTGTCTTCTTGGATGCTTGCTGTCTGGGGCCAGCAGCTTGGCTGGGGGCGAAATTTGCAGGGCACCTTGAGGGCGTGGACTTAGAGACCCAAACCTTCAACAAATAAGAAATTCTTCCGGAAATCGCTATGTGAGAACCCTGCGGGGAGAAAAGGATTGCTAAAAACTCCAGGAGAGTCCAGTTTAGCTGGGAGTTCTCAGGTTCTGGGCTGCCTGGTGCTTTTCCCTCCTATTACAGGGGCTTGTGAAAAATCAGCTTACTGTTTTCTTATTGTTTGAGTTTCTTATTGTTTCCAGTTAACAGCCACCTTATCTTTGACATAGTTATATGACCCTCCCAAATATAGCTACCTGTTCAGTTTGGTGAAGCACAAATAGAGACCAGTAACTAAAAGAAGAAAACTGCCTTTTGGAGCTTGTGTGGGATGCAGAACACATCCTCATTACGCGTCCCTGGTTTTATTCAGCTTAATTACACTCGAAATCCTGTCCCTCATGAGAAAGCCTGGAAACCCTGCAGTTGAGGTGCGACTTTTCCTGGGGAGGCTCGCCATTGGAGAGGGGTTGCTAGTGGAAGGGAGGTAGGTTTAAAAGGTCACTTCCAAATGAAAATGCTTTCCTTCAGCTTTTTTCTTTCTTTCTTTTTTTTATGCAGTTTTCGACAGGAGCATTTTTTTTGAGATAAGAAGTGACCGATCAAAATCGCTGAGGGGAGGTTGTAGGCAGCCGCTTTGCCCCAGCTTAGCCTTATCTTATCTTTCACACTTGCATGGCGGAAAAAAATTGGCTTATCTTTATCCCCACCCCCTTCTCGCCTTAATTGCTAAAAAACATTGGTGTGTTAAACGGGCACGAAGGAGGTCTCTGGATTGTCAGTAGAACAGGAAGATTTGAAAGTGTGGGCACCTAGAGAAAAGAAGGGTGACACAGCTTACTCTTTCCCCTAGGCCTTTCTTGTACAGTGCAGAGAGGGTCCAGTCCCAGCTGGAAAGCACCATGACCATCTTATTTTTATTTTTTAAAGAAGAATTAACAACAACCAAAAACTGGTTTGGGCGGCTTCCGAGGCCCTCCCCCGCCCCCAGCATCCTTTTTACCAACCTCTCCTCTTCGTCTGCTTCCCCCTGCCCCCCAAAAAAGCCTTGTAAGTGGGTCTCTGGTTGACACCTCTACCTTCATACTCTCCTATATATATTCTCTGCTGAGGGGGTGGGGGTGCAAGGTTGGGACGTGCCGCCTGCTGGAAATCATTAAAATATATGCGGGTGTCTGCAAACACACACTTTTAAATCATGGCGTTTCCCCCTCCACGCTGGTATATTTAAACTCCAGAGCGAGCTGGATCTCCTCCCTCTCAGTCGTTTGTCTGTGTCACCGACAGGCCGCTAATGGCCAGGCTTCCAGGCGCTGTGCATTATGCATTAGCCTCCTCCCACTGCTGCCCCACACTAGAAGGTTCTGTCAGGGCCTCACCATGCAAACCACTCTGAATCGCTCCCCCGAAATCTAGACCTGGGGCGCCTGTAGTGTTGCTAAAGGGCCGGTCATTCTGGGATATGGGGTGAGGGAACAGCAGAATAGGTCTGAAGGAAGAATGGAATCAGGTAAAATGTGCCACCAATTAACTTAAACCATTTGGGGTTCCCAGCCTCATCTGAGCCCGGAGATATATGCTCGTGGCCACAACTGTCTCACAGTGACCACCCCACCCCACCCCACCCCACCCCACCCATTTGTGGGCCCAGTTCTGTGCGTGTATATGTATTGTGAGGGCGCTCAGTCACTTAGTGTAATGCCAATTCTGTTTTTCCATCTGCTGGCCCTTACTCCCTTTTTTTACTTACTATAGGTGAGCAGCTGGTGGTGGAACCTTCTGAACCCCACCAGTTCCCAGGTGGCACCGAGGTAGCAGAGATGAAAAGCAGAATTGAAAATGGTTGGTGGGGGAGACAGGTATGCCAGATATGAAGGCAACTCTCTACCACCTTTCTCTTATATTACCACTTAACCCTAACCCCCAAGCAGGATAAAATGTGTGCCACAGGGCCTAGCTAAACAAGAACCCTGGCCTGGATGTAGTGTCAGGTCTGCTCTGCAGGATCACCTGGCTTCAATGGTGGTGGGGCCAGGCCCTTTCACAGAGCCTCCTGTGCTTATGCCATCTGGTCAACACCCAATCAGCCATTGGGAACACCAGTTTAGACTTTGAGCTCCTAGAGTTCGGGGCCTGAGGTATGTAGCCTAGAGCAGGAATTTCCTGAGGTTGTTTTTGTGAACCCCGTTGGTTCTGTTCTTTGGGCCTTCTACCTCCAAACAGCCTATAACTCTCCAAAGGCAATTATCTCTAACCTGTCCAAACCCAAAGCCAAGAGTTTGTCTGCCTGGAAAGGCAGCTATCTTGAGACATTTCACAATTAGTAAAGTCCTTAGGGTTGTGGATAGGCCTTCAATTTTGATTTGAGTTTTGAAGGGAAGATAGATAGAAGGCTGGAGTTCATTACCAAATGACCGGAAGACCGGAAGACCAGAAGTGTGGGCATTTGTATGTTTTTTAAAAGATAGGTAATTAACAGGATATAACATTACACAAAGTAAAACTGCATCTTTACCATTTAAGCGTGGAGTATTCAATAACTCCACTATCTAGGGCCATAGGCCAGAAAACACCAGCCGAGGAAGCCCCTAGGAGGCCTACAGGACTTGCATTCTACACATACCTGTCATAAATAACCCCACCCACCCACACACATACCATACACACAGTTGGGAACCCAGATTGCCCCTAATCGCACACAGGTAGGACCTTTGCATAGGATGCAAGGCCTTATCCCAGGTCTAGGGGTGGCCAGTCTGGTAGGAGCTTGGCAGGTCTTGTAATCAGCAGACTCCAACAAGGGCAGGCTGGTTTCAAGTTTGATCGCAGAAGCTCCAATTGGCTTGCCCAGTTGCAGAGCCTGTTTAGAATCTGCAGCAGGAGGCCTGGGAATCTGAAGTCCAGCCATATGTTATACTCACAAGTCCTTTTCATGGGGGTGGGGTGGGGTGGGGGGGGTTGAGGCTGATGGGGGAGGGGGCAGCTCTACCTTGGAGTACTTTCTTGTTTCCTTGCTGATTTGTTTTTCAGCTGGCTAGGCAGGCTCCCCTCCCATGAGCTCCCTTGCTCTTCCACTCCATCTATTCCTCTGCTTTCGCTGAAACCCCTCCCTTTTTCAGAGTGCAGGGTATCTAGTGGTCTGACACCAGGGTCAGCTCCAAGGGGCCATGGGGGAAGGCAGGGGAAGAGCCAGACCTTGAGCATCTGATGCAGACTTGGGGGGTGGGGGTGGGCACCCACAGATCCAGTAGCAAGCCCCTTGAGTGAGGACACTCTCTCTTCCCAGGCCCCCAGTTCTGACTAACCAGGCCAATAGGTGTGATCCTTCTCCACTTAGGGGACCTGGGGAAAATCTCACATTTTAATTCTCAGTGAGTCAAACACCCCCCCCCCCACACACACACACTTGCTCCTTGTCTCTTAGGCCTCCCTTAATAAGATATTTTTAAAATCCCATGGAATTGGGAAATGCATCCTAGGAGATGGAAGAGAAAGCCTTTAATCCCACCAGCCCATTGGAGAACACCGTTGGAGTCCAGAGACTCCCTTAAAGGAGAGGGGTGACTGCCACAAATTACGTCAAAGGCGAATTTACTGGCTTGTTTGTCTCCAGCATCAAATTTCTCCAGCAGTCAGCCCTCTCCAAGGCCCCTTTGCCCTTACAGCACCCCCCCCCCATTCATTTTAACTCTAGGACTTAAAGTTAGACAAACAGACCCCTTTGTCAGCAGTCCCAGGGAGGCCCCAGGATTCGGAGAGGCCTCAGGCTCAATGCTCGCCTCCTAGATTTTCCAAAAGTTCTGGGCAGTTAATGGGACTGGACGCTGGGAAAAGCCTGATCCTGGGAGAATTGAGAGGTGAGAACAGGGGGAGAGAAGGTGGCTGGGCCTCCAGCCAGGGCTGTGGTGCGGCCTAACCAAGCCAGATGAGCCTGGCACTGCTCTGCTGTTGGGCCAGGCCAGGCCAGCCCTCCCGCCCAGCCCACAGCGGCCTTTTTGCCTGGAACCGTATTCAGAATTTCCCCCACAAATACCCAACTCCAGCTTTCCTGGTTATTTTAGACTTGTTTTGAGTAAAAGGAGTCGCTTCAAAAAGAAATGTTGCTACAACACACAACCCGCGGCCTTTCCCCCAGCTGTGTCTGTAACTCGCATGCGTTCAGTCTAATAACTTTTAATGTCTCGCCCTAAAACGTCTTTATAAAAAATAGCTTTACAGCATAATAGTCCAGGTGTCTTTCTGCTTGTTACCGGAGATTAAAAAAATGTGTAGACACCCCCTCCCCACTCTCATAGAAAGACCAGGAAGAAAAGGCATTCCATTCCATTCCGCAGGCGCTGGTCCTGGAAGCATTAGCTGCCCAGCGCGGCTAGGCACAACCCTCTGGCCTGCCTGTCTTTTGCATCAGTTGTTACAAGCAGCTCTGGAGCATGAAGATTTAATTCTGCTCAGAGTTTCGGGTTTCAAACGGTAGAGATGTTTCACTTCTGCTTTAAGAAGGGCTGTTTTTATAACTATGTGCTGAGAACTAAAACAATAAAATCGCACCTAATGTTAGTCCCGCAGTCAGTAGTGGGTGTCATTTTTTTAAAAAGGGAAAATATCTTCTAGCTAGAGATGATTTTGGCCTTGACCTTGTCTTAGTAATCAACTTGAGATGCTTTTGATTATTTTTTGGCACGCAGACGCTCCAGGATATTTAAAAACTTTCCGTGTGGGTTTACTAGCCACTTCCATTTCGGAGCCTGAACCATCCTGTCCCTAGGCAGAAGAGATACTCCACCCCTTGACCAGAATCAAAAGACCCCATAGAACCACCAAATAGGGTCACCTTTGGCAGCGGTGTCAGAGCTCCCAGCCTGGGTGTCTTGACTTCCCTTCCCGCCAGCTTTATGCAGCGGAGCTGGGTTCGCCCTTTGAGGCTCTGCGCTTGGGGGAGTCCGGAACCTCGCTTCTTCTCGGCTTCCCCCTTTCGCTTGCCTAGCCTCCCCCCTCCTCCTCTCCCCTGGCGCCCAGAGCTGCTCCGGGTGCGTTGGAGAAGCTCAATACGTGTCAATTGAATTGAACTGCTGCGGGCGCAGGCTGTACACTGCCGCCGAGCCCGGATCTGCACGACGTTACCGAGAGGAAATTTATGGGCTGAACGGTGAAGCCAAAAGTTGTTCCCGGCCAAGGAAAATAAAACGCGGAGATACTCTCACGAGGCCGAGGTGAGAGAGGAGCGCAGACCCTCCAGCCACCGGAGGTCCGGACCATGCAATGCTCTAGAAGTGGGAGAAACTCAGGCGCATCCTGGTTCCCTTTATGGTCCTCCCATCCCCTTGTGTCCCCAGGAGCAGCCTCCCACCCTCACACAATTCCCACACAAATGAAACGTCCGGGGAGTAAGGGCGCGGAACGGCCAACGTTGCCCATGGTGGTGTTTTCACGTAGCTCTTCGCGCCTGAAGGGGATGTAGCTCCTCTGGTTAGAAGGGGCGAGGTGGGGTAGGGGTGAGGGCGCCCACGCGCACTCACGCTCTGCTGGGCTGGGTCTTGGAGGGGACACTAGGCCAGGAGAGCGCTGCGCTGGTGGTAAGAGGCAGCAGTGGCGCCTGCCGCTGGGGTTTGACAGCTTTGGCTGAGAGGAGTGCGAGGCGCTTTATGGTAATTGCGGTCCTCCACTGGCCTTCTGGGTAGCAAGGGGAGTCTCGGCGCGCGGCCGGGAAAGCCGTCCCCGCCGCCCCCTATCCCCTGGGCTGGAGATCTGTTAGCCCACCTAGCCGTCGCCGCCGCCCGAGTCGGTCACCACTCTCCTAGGACGTGAGCCCCCGCTGGGTGTGAATAGCTAACTCGGCCAGAGCTAGGACATTGAGGACCGAGGGCAGTTGGGGGCGGGGGGGGGGGGACACGACGACACGACCCGCACCCAGGTGGTTCAGGGTTCAGATGTGGCGAGACCCCAGTGCAACCGACTGGGAATCGGTGACGGCCAGGGAAAGTCGGGCGAACCTTTCCTGGGGAATCACCCCCTCCCGAAACCCCACCGCGGAGGCGCCGCAGCGGAGGGTGAGCGGAGACTGGGGAGCTCAAACTTGCGAGAGCTGGAGGCGGCGGCGGCGGGCGGGCGGCTGTCGCCCGAGCGCTGCGCCTGAGGGGGGAGGGGAGGCGGCTGTTGGGAGGGAGGGAGGGAGGGAGGGCGGAGGGAGGGGGAGGAGGAAGAGGAGGGAACCTGGGAGGGGGGACGCGTTGGGATCGCGGCGTGCGGCAGCAGACGGAGCCCGGGCTCCCAGCGGCAAGGTGAGGCAGAGCCGCGCTCCGGGCTGAACGGCGGCCGAGCTCTTCGGCCGAGGGGAAGACGCTCCGGAACCCAGACCACGATCGAGAGCGGGAGCAAGGCGGGCGGCGGTGGCGGAGGGGGACCACGCGAGCCGCCGGGCGGAGAGCCCGAGCCGCGCTGTCGCCGCGCAGGGACGACTTGGCCAACACACTCGCTCACACACACACTCACACACACCCAGCCCGAGCGGGCGCTCGCGGCTAACCGTCAACATGGCGCTGGGGCTCTTGCCCGAGCGCGGGCGGCTGTGGCGGCGCGGGAGCTGCTGAAGCCGACAGAGCCCAGTCCAGCTGCGGGAGGAGAGGATCGCGCGGGGCCGTCGCCACCTGCCCGGAGGCTCGCAGCCCGCCCCGCCCCGCCCCACCCCCACGCGGCCCAGAGCCCACCCCTCCGCGGGGCCGACCCCGAGGGCAGCAGGCTAGCTGCAGACGGAGACGGAGGCGAGTGAGCGCGGCGCCCGGAGCGGGCTGCGGGCAACCGGGGAAGGCAAACTTTGCTGCTCGCTGCGCTTCCCCGGCCCGGCTCCTCCGTTCCTTAACGCAGCCGCCCTCTCCCGACCCCGCACCCGTCCACCCACCAAACCAGCCGCCCCCGGATCTTCCTCGCCGCCTGGACTCCGCTCCGGGGAAAACTTCAAAGCGCCGGATCGTAGGCTCCCTGCCTACTTCCCGACTGGGGATTTCAGGTCAGTGCCCGGAACACCTTTCCCTGGGGGCCGCGGGCAGGCTGGCGCGCCGGGGACTGCAGCCGAAACCCCCACCCCCGTCGGGACTCTCACCCTCAGAGGGTTTCTCCTCCGACTCCAGTAGACCCCAGTCGGGAGGTTTAAGCTACCTTGCTCGCTTTCGTTTTTACCTCAGAGCTGCAAGTTATTAAAAATGCAGCTAACCTAAGCGGCCCCTGCGTGGGCACCAAGAAGGGAGGGAGGGACTCGACGGGGGACCTGCTGCCTCCCGAGGGGCTGGGAGGGCCGGGAGTTCAGCGAGTGGAAGTTTGCAGCCTCTGTGTGTCTGCGCGGGAGCGCGGTCGTCGCCGAGCGTCGGGAGTCAGGCGCGGGGGGTGGGGTGGGGGGTGAGTACTGAGCTAGAAGCTGGGAAGCTCGTCTCGGCGTTACCTCGCTAGCAGGAAGGGGAGGGCGGCGGGTTCCCGTCTGCTTTCTTTTTCGACTCGGAAAAGAACTGTAAAAAACCCCCAGCCGCCGTCGCTTCGTCTGGCCTCTTCAGGGGCCGGTGGTGCCTCCGAGTGGAACGACGGCTTGTGCGTGCGCTAGTGTGTGCGGCGGGTGTCTTGGACCGAGCCGAGCTCGACCTGCCTTCGTCGCGCAACTCCGGAGGGGAGTCCCGGGTTTTTTCTTGGCTTGCCCCAAACCGTGAATCACGTGGATTAAAGGGGGGGGGGGAGAACTACTAGGAAACCGTGGAGAGCCAGAGATTCGGACTGAGCCGGTCTGCCGGCCCGCCAGGTCAGATGCTTTGTTTTGTAAATGTTCTTTTAAGATTCTAATTTTGACCCCCTCCCATCTCCACCCTTCGGGGAGACGTCCTAGGGTTGGTTTTAAGTTAGGGCCTCTGGGAGCGGGTGTTGATTGCTTGTGTTTGGGGCAGAGTGGGAGACTGAGCGGAGCCTTGCAGCCCTCCGCTGGGCAGTGGGGAGCCTGGTGGGAAGCCCTGATGGGCGTGTGAAAGTCTGCGGCCGGGGGAAGTTGGTCTCACTCAGAGGGCGGGCGACGCGTAGGCTCTAGACGAAGAGGAACTTGCGCACCGGGCGCGATCCTCGGCTGAGGCGGCGGGGAGGGCGAGGCGGCACAGGGCCAGCACTTGGAGCAGGCGAGAGGCTGTACTGCAGAGCCATCACAAACCCGGGGGCTCAGGGCGGTGGCAAAGAGCGCCTGCTGTTTACGAAGAGAGCCTAGGAGCGCCCTGTACGGAGTAGGGCGGCTCGTGGCACGTGTAGTCCCGGCGGACTTCTGGCTGCCCGGTTGCTCACGGGAACGCGTACCCACGTCCCGAAGACGCCTGAGCCTGTCCGCTTGTAGGCCGAGGCTGAGCGAGGCTTATTTGCTGTTAATGAATCTTTTTCCAGAAAGTCTGCGACCTCCAGCTAGACGCTGTGAGTGCCCGCGCGCGAAGGCGCGCGCCGCGGGCGTCTAAAGGGTGGGGGTTGGGGGAATGGAAAAGCGAAGAAGGAACTGGGGGGAGGGTTATGTTTATTTAAAAACAAACCTTAAAAAGAAACCAGAGTGCTTCAGCTACTGCCTAGTTGCGTCTAGACTAGACAGTCCAGGGCCTTAACAGTGTAACCCCCCTCCCAGTGCACCCTTATTGCGAGAAGGCTAGGAGAGGAGTATTGCTATTTGGTTTTCAGGTTATTCCCTTGGACGGAAAAAAGAAATCCTTAAAAATGGAACGGGAGAAAAAAAAATTGAGGAAATAGCCCACCCCAGAAGGTGGTGGGTGGTGAACAGACAGACGTGGGTATTTCTAGCCATCTGACACTTCCTTTGGCATTGGAAACGGACACCATCGGGAGAGATGGACCTGTGTACCAGGT
Source organism: Acomys minous (assembly GCF_964271855.1). NCBI lineage: Eukaryota > Metazoa > Chordata > Mammalia > Rodentia > Muridae > Acomys > Acomys minous. Next base: position 111,321,251 of record NC_140488.1, on the reverse strand, counting down.
GCTGGATTCGGTTTTGCCACCGGAATTGCTTGTGTGGAAGGCATTTTAATTGTCGACCTCAGAGACGCCGCCAGTATGTGGACACTTGGGGAATATTCACTTCTCGACCCTTACCCTCCATCTCCGACTTGTTACCTGGTCTGTGTTGCAGTGTCGGGCTCGTGTTTATTGGGGGTTGGATCGTGTCGCGTAGACCTACGCGGAGGGTTGATTAATATGCCGTCCAGGTTTAATCCGAAGCTGGCCTTCAGTGTGCGGTGTACACTACCACGTACACGAATTGCCTGCGGTGGTTAGAGGATCACGCGGGTTCGGTCACCAGGCGCTGGGCGGGGAGGTCTGAACTGGGGCTCGATTGGCCCCAGCGCTGTCCTTTGAGGCGCTGTCACCAGTAGGTGACTGAGAGTTAATTAGGAAGTGTTCTCTGGATCAATGGGCCGCACAGCTCATTAGCGATTCTCTCCAGCCCTTTGCAGGGCCGGCCTGGCCTCCGCCTCCCACACAGCCCGAGCCCCCGCGGTCCGGGCTGTGGAGAGTGCCGCTGGGAAGTGGGGAGGGGTGGTCAGTGAGGGACAGCGGGCAGGTCAGTATAACTTCGCAGGGCGGCGTGTTGCGTGTGGCGCCGCGAGGTCCGCACAGCCCGCTCTTTCTTCCTGCTCGCCTCCACTGTGTCTTTTAACTCGCTCTAGCTCGCTTTGCTGCCTGGCTGCTCCTCCCCGCCTCCCTCGCCTATCTCTTGTTCTCTAAGCACGACGCCTGTGCTCCCCGCCCAGTTTGGGATTAGACAAGATAAAAATAGGACTGCCCAGCGCGGAGAGCTGTGACAGTGCCCGGGTAGCCGGGCTGATGCGAGCGCAAAGGATAGGGTCTGGGGAAGACTAGCAGGGCGCTCGGGGAGGCCAGATTCTTATTGGACCCTCACCCCCTGCCCCGCAGGCGCCGTCACGCTCACTGGACTCCGTCCGCTGTGAACCGTGCGGGCCAGGGGGACCTGAGCAGGGTCTCCGCGCTCTCGCGGGTGTTGTTGGTGTGCGGTTGATAGATCGGTCTAGACAGGCATGCAGACTCCCTCCCGGCTGAAGGACGGGGCGCGGGGGGGGGCAGTGGAGATGGCAGCAGACTCCCGAGAGCGGCGAGCGAGCAAGCTAAAGCTAGCCTGCGGGCCCAGCAAGCCGGGTGGAAGGCAGGTTGCGGCGGCGGGGGTGGGGGTGGGGGGGGCGCTGTCTCTTAACCCTTTATGTGCGGTAAAGTGTTTAATGGGGGGAAGAGGGACAACGAGTCTAGAAGTGACTGGAAGTCGAGTGGTCCTCAGGGGTGGGGGCCTGGAGTCTAGACCTACTAGTGTTTTCCTTTCTCTTCTCTGTGCATCCGCCAATTCTTTCACAAATCAAATGCTACTGCTAAACAGAGTCCTCGCTTGGCCCAGTACTTCTCTTTGGAGAGAGCTGTGAAGACAAAATGGGCACCCTCTCTTGAGGATCTGAGTTTGAGAGCAGAGTGTGTAGATAGACCCCTGTTAACTTTGGGGGGAACTCAAAGGGAGAGATGGTAGTTGAGCAGAGGCTCTGACCCAGACTGGTGCAGATTAAAGACCTTGATTGAGCCTTAGATGCCAGGCCAATAAGTATAGTGTGTAGGCATTGGTAGGAGAACACAGCATTCCTTGAGTTCATAAACAAGCACTTAACCATGAACTTGTGAATAGTTTTCATCAGACATATGCAGGAAGACAATCCAAATCAGAGATGGTGTGGATGCTTAAAACAATTATTTGTGTATCTGGTCTAAAATGCAATACATCTCACCACAAGTTAGTTTAGTTCTTTTCAGAGCTGGACATTCATGTGTGGGTCCCTCTATAGATAATTAACTTCTCTTCCCCCCCCCCCTTAAAAATGTGTGGTCTGAGGTTCCTCTGTTTACGTTTAAACTGTGAAGCCGTGCTGGTCTGGCCAGAAAATAAACTGCATTATAGGGAAAGCCAAAGAATCTAAGCAGTAAAAAGGAATGCTCAGATTAAGATGTACCCCTGATGACATGTGCTGGGGGGAATCATGACACCTTGGTTCCTATACACAAGAGATAAAGAACTGGCCAAAAGGAATGAAAACATGCGTATGCAAATGCAGAAATGTGCAGTGATATTCTAAAAAGAAAAACTATAGACCTTGTGAAGCTAGAAACTGGGGCAAAATTTCTATGTGTTGCAAAGACTGAAAAAAAAATCCATTTAAAGATGTGAAGCGGGTCACTTGGAAAAACACAAGGCATGCATGCACATACATACTGTGCTGAGACACGGAGACCTAGTTACTAAGACCCCCTTTGCCTTGAGGTAGACTTTTCACTAAGCTCCTCTGTTGAAAGTAAACCGGGGCAGCTACATTGACACATTCTCAGGGAAACAATGTATTTGGGCAGTAGGAATTGGCAAAGGAGCTTCCCAAGCAAGTGGATGGCCCCTTGTTTAGGATTCCTTTTAGTTGATTCTTGCCCTACTGGCTAGGTAGCAGGGATTTTTGAAGAGGCTGGGAAAGGATAGTAGCTCTCTGCTTTGTGGCCGGGAGAAAGATGTGTGCCTGGTAAAGTCTTGTTGATGAAGGTGGCACAGGGCTTGGACTGTGCAAGGGAACCGACAAAGGTATGCCCTCTGTGAGAAATAAAGGAGAGAGCAGGATGCTTTCATTTTGGTATGCTTTAGTGTATATTTCCCCTTTCTTCTGGGATGGCCTGTGCAGGGTGCAGTAGCAGGCGCCTCAGTGACCCCAGGCAGGCAGGCTCCTCCTGCTAAGGTTTAGTTTGCTCTGGGCACCTATTTGCCTCGGTCCCTCTTTGTCTAAGCCCAGTCAGGAATTCTAGTTTTTATTGGGGAGATCACACTTGGGTGAAGCCAAGGCTGGGCGCGGAGTAGGGCTGTGCTTAGGAGGAAGGCCGGCAGCCTCCTAAAAGGCCCCAAGTGCTGCCTCAACCCTTAGTCCTCTGGAGCAACCAGTGGCCCTTAACAGTGCCAGCCTAGTTTCCTCGAGGACTCCGCTTCCAGACACCTCCCCTGGCAGGGTTGGAGAATCGCTGCCCTGAGCTCAGAAGGCCCTTTTGTTAGGTCCTGGTGTCCTGGGAGGCGCTGAAAAGTATATGTAAATGCAGTGTTTTTGCTCTGGAGTCTCTTGGGACGGTCTGGATCCGGTCTGGTGGGGGCCTCTCCCGTTAGACTTAGGAAGGCTTTGGCTGGCCACCATCTGAGAGACTTGTTCAACGCAATTCCATCTTTTTCCAGAGTTGGCCTCTGTGCTGAGCCCTAGGCTGTGGATCTGGGAAAAATCCAAAAGAGCTGTAGCTATGACCTCCTCTGTTCACCTCCATAGTTGTCAGTCCCGGTTCATCTTGGGCACTTGGCCCAAGATATTCGCCAGTCACTCCCCCAACGGCTTCCCAAACTTGCTCCCAACATGTCCCACAGGAAGGGGCACCTCACATTTTGTGGGGTAGTAGTTAATGGTGCTCACATGAGGTATTGCTGAAGGTTCCTATTCTGAGCCAAAGCTCAATTCTGTGTGTCCTCAATCCAGACTCTTAGGGTAAGGCCCTACTTAAGTTTTTGGGTTTTTTGTTTTTGTTTTTGTTTTTTCCCCAGAGACCAAGTATCACTAGTCAGCAGGCACAGGCTAGGCTCCCCGTGAGTAGACAAATGGAGAAGTCCAGTCAGAGAAGATCCTGACAGCATAAAATATAATTTGTGATCTAAAAGACAGTTTCCAGTATAATCTCATTATGCACCACAGACTCCCGGTGTTATTTTGTGGAAGGCGGACAATGATCAATTTACATTGACCCGGGGCTGGGCGAGCTTTTAGATGGTAATTGCCATATTGATTTGCATGCAAAAAGGAGACCTGCTAAAATTAAAGACCGGAAGCTAAATTAAACTAAATTTATTGTCTAGGTGCAAACCAGGGGAGCTATTGGGGGAGGGAGGTGAGTCAGGTTAGGTTGCCAGGGGCAGAGCAGGTACGAGGCTATCAGAGCTTGGGGCGAGGGGGGGGCAGTTTACTACTTTCCCGGCTCTTTGCCTGGTGATTTCAAAATGCGGGGAAGGGAGTGGAGTTTGGGGGAAAAGTTATAAAAAGGTACAATTGCAGTAAAGGCCCTGGGTCTTTTAATGCTAACAGTAACTATATGGGAGAGGGGAGGTTGTTTATAGGGTTATAGGGGGGTCTTCCTGCACCATTTCCGGCACTCCCCACCTCCCATGTCTATTGTTCTGGCTTTTGCTATGGTGCCAGAGACACCAAAATCTGGAGAGAAAGGGGAGGGGGGGAAAAAAAGGCAGTCCTCCCTCCCCCGCCCTGCTCCTTCCCCTCCCCCTCCCCGAGCAGGAGACCTTGTGGTGGGCGGGAGTGTGGTGGAGGCTAGGCACGCCCTCCACCTTGGCAAGGCCCTGTGGGTCGGCACCGATGAGACTGGGCTCGTCTGACAACGGAAGCTAAGGCCACAGGCTCAGCTGGATGGCACTTGCTCGGGAAGCCGAAGACTCCAGGTGGCTGGGGTTGGGGGTGATGGGGGGGGGGGTTTGGGTAGATTGGAGTGGAGTGGGAGGTGCAGGCCTACCTAGTGCCAGGGTCTGGGGATCACCTCCAGAAGTCCTGGCATGCTAGGCCAGTTCCGAGCTGGGGCAGGCAGGAGCTGGAAACTGGCTAGCCAACGCTGGAAAGTTTTAAAAAGAGAAAGAAAGCCACTTGCGGAGTGCTGGCTGGGAGCCAGGTCAGCTGGGCTGGCTGCCTGGCCACTCCGGGGTGAGCAGAGGGAGCGCTCTGTTCTTCTCTCTACCTGGACCCTCTCTCCCTTTCAGCGTCTCTGCCGGGTCTATTTTAGTGGTCCTTGTTGAGTGGAGCCACAGAAGCTGGCAGAGGTGACCAGATGTCTGGTGCCTGAGCCAGTCCTCACTGAGCAAGGGTGAAGAAGAGTAAACCTTTGGTGCCAAAGTTCCTAAAACAACTGGAAGCCTGGAGTAGGTCTAGAAATCAAGAGGAAGTAGGGGAGAGGATGGTGAGGCCATATCCTGGGAGGAAAGGTTGGGAAGAGAAAGTGGTTGGCTTTTGGTTAGGGACATTACGGTGCCCAATAGGACCTGTTCTCTTCCAAGTCACTTGGCTGGTATTTTCTCTCCCGCTCCACTCTGGTCCCTAGGGTTTTCTCTTGGAGCCTTAGAGGCAGACGGATGTAGGATGTAGGAGCCCCTTCCAAAGACCTTTTGCTCTATCTAGATAATCGATTGCATTCTGTGGCAAGGCTAGGGTGGTCATCCCAGCCATAGGACCAGCAGTCTGCACTTTGCCTGAGAAAAGAGAGGCTGGGACACCTACTGGTGCTTGCCTCGGCCCAGCACCGGAAGGGAATGTGACGCTTTGTTGGGAGCCTTGGCCCCCAACCGCGGCATCTCAATGGGAGAGGTTTGTAGTATGTAGGGGGGAAATTGTGAAAGCCTTCTCAGTGGCCTTAGAGATTGCTGTAATGTTTAGGGGGAGCTGGGCTCTGGGCTCATTCTGGACGAATTACCTAAGGCTCCCGTGCTGGCTCCTTACCTTGTATTTGATACACAGAGCCTAAGAAGCTCTTCCAAACTTGAGGTGAAGACGGTGTATGAAAATGGCGATTTCATATGACACAATTAGACCAATAATTGGCTCCTCTCCGCAACTCCAGGACTGAGTTTGACCATGGCCCAATTTTACTAGCTGTGTGACCTTCCGGGGCAAGTTATTTATGGCCTTTGAGCCTCTGTGCGGTTCTTCATTTGTATGACTGGGAATAATTATCTACCTTTAGGATCAAAGACTATGCTTGGCACATAGTAGGTCCAGAGGGCGAACAATTGCTTTGACTGACTGCTCATGTCTCTGTAAGTTGCTCCTCAGTTCTCTATTGCCCCTAAGACCTGCTAGGCCATTGTCCCAGGGACCAAGGATGCTGGGTCAGCTTCTTCCTCCAGGGACACACAGCCTTCCAGGTAAACCTATGTGGGCTCTTCTTTTCCTTTGTTAGAGTTCTCTGCCTTCTGCTTTTAAGGGGTTCCATATGCAACGACGCAGATTCTAACCTCCCCCCCCCCAAGTGGGATCATTATATGGTTAGGAATTGATTCCAGAACTAGTATCTAGCTGCTGGAGAAGACCTCGGTGGAAGAGGTAGAGGACTGAATGCCCTGCTGCTTGCCGGGGTGCTGTGCTTTGGTAGGGATTAAGTCCGGGTTTGCAATAAAGTCAGCCTGAGATTGCTTCTTTTATATCGATATGTATTTTTTATTTTAAATTACTAGCACGAGGAGAAGAAAACCAGACCTGTATGGATCCAGGCCGGTAGTAAGCTACTGTGATCAGGTTTCCTCTTCGACTCCCAGAGGGGAAGTCAGCTTTTGATTGAAGCTACACTTGGTTCTTGACTCTCAGGGGATGCCTACCCTGAAACAGGAGCCCTCTCCTCCCCCTCCCCTTGCTTCCCTAAAAGCCTTTGTGCTGAAAGAGCTTCTGTAGGCACGAATCCCCGGTCCCTCTAAAGAATGCCTTGCAGCCTTTGCTGACGTTGTTCTGTGTGCAGTAGGTTTTTCTTTTTACCAGGCCAGCAGTTTTGCCCCGTTTTTAGCTCACGATTTTAGAGGTAGTGTGTGGACGGGCCGCTCCTAACCGCGATGGTGGTGGCTTCAGTGTGGAGCCCAGCTGCCTGGAATCTGAAAGCTCTGTAACCTTTGCCCTGGGGGCCCTTCAGGAGGGGGCAGAGGTGGGGAGCTTGAGAACCCAGGATCGTTGTTGAGGTCTGTTTGTTTTCTCCTGCCAGAGAGGCTGAGGGCGGGGCCGGGCAAGAGTATGTTCTAGCTTCTTGAGTCTGCTTTAAAAACTTGGTTTAATTGGAGAAACTCCTAGGCATTTCACAGTTCTGTACAAATGCAAACCTTGAAATAGCTCAAGACCTACGTCATTTAGGAAAGGATAAATGAAGTACAAAAATGTTCAAACTATGTAAATCCTTGGAGTTGTCTGCCCTCCCATAAACACATGACAAGTGCCAAGGCATTTCCAGTCAAAACACCCATGGACCCAGCAGCCTCCCTCCTTTGTGTTTATTATTTTATTAACAGCATTTTACACAGCATTTAACAAGCCCAGACTGCCCGCTTTCCACAGTGACTGGGGTGGGAAACGGGTGGGGGTGGGGCAGAGTGGTCTACAAACCCACTAGCTAGAGAGATCTCCCCAGATGGAGAGGCAGTTTATTTCTACTGGCCAAAAAGGTGCCCAAAGTAGTACTGAGGAGAAAGAGAGCTCCCCTCCCTTCCCAGGAGCACAGTTGGCCGTGTAGAAATGGGTCTGCACCCAGCTTCCATTTGGAAAGGAAAACAGGGTCTACTTTACTCTGCACCTTGGTTATTGGTGATCTTCAAAGAACAAGTATTTGTCTGTTGTTACTCCGTATCCTGGTGGAAAGTTTCTAACGAAAAGTAATGCCTTTCTTAAGTCATAAAATGAGCCTTGTATGATTATTTAATTAAAATCTATTTAAGGACCGATTAGGCGTGTAATTTGCGCTAATAATGACGATTATGGAAATGTTCAACTTAACCAAAAATCATAAAGGAGACAGTTTGATCAGTGGGGCGACTAGTAAGTATTCAATGCATTGGGCAATTTCTGAAAGACCAGAGGCAGACCTCTGTGGCCCTGCACAGAGCGTGGACATGGCCAGCCTCTGTGACAGCCCCAAGAGCTGCAGGCCTTTCTGTCGCAGTCCCAGCCTAGCCACTTGGTCCAGTGTCCTAGGAGTGTAAGCATCCATCTCTTTCCACCTCTCTTCCAGAGGTGCAAACTATGAGAGAGGGCTGAAAAACCACAGTGAAATCGCTGCGAAATGGCGGTGCTCTTGGGCTTAACAAAACTGCACCGAGAAACGCACGCTTCCTTGGCTGGCCTTGGCTAGAGCCCGGAGGGGTGGGGTGGGGGGTAGCCAGGGTCCCTTGTTCCGGAGAAAACCTGCCAGCTGCTGGGCTTGGTGCGAAGGCAAAGGCAGACACAATGCTGCTGTTGTTGGTTTGATCTCTACTGTGGATTGTTAGTCTGGCTTTAACTATGTGGTAAGGGGGGAATGTGAAGGCTGTTTACAGCGAGTGCAAATAATGTGACAGCTGTTGGCGCGCGAGCAGCACTGCGCCTCCTCAGCACTCACACAAAGCCGCACTATGCAGGCCCCGCAGAGTAGCTGCAGAGGTGGCCACCACTTTGTGGCTGGGGCTTTCGGATGAGAGAGAGCTTGGCCCCATCCCGCTACCCGTCAGATCCCCAGCACACACCTTAAGGACTTCCCAAGGGTGGGGTAAGGGTGTGGAATGGTATCTATGTTGTGGTTAAGGGAACTTGTCAGGCAGAGGTGTCAGGAGAAGGCCCAGGGGGCCCAGAGTGTCACTGTCTAGAGGGTTTGGCCAAGATCCATGGACCTGCTTTTAACAGAGTTTGCACGATTCAGGGGAAAACAACCAGCAGTCCCAAGTAAGCTTGTTGGGAAGGGTGAGATGTTAACTGAAGGCGGTCTGAGGATCCCAGAGGTTCTGAAGGCTGTCTCCCTCCTCTGCACTGGCTCTATTCAGACAAGTTAGAGACAGGCGGTCTGTGTTCTGGGCACTGTTCCTTGGGATGGAAATGCAAGTGTGTGGATTCAGGATCCAAAGGAGTGTGCATTTTCAGGGGAAGGGGTGCAGGTTGACATTGACCCACAGGTCTTTAGAACCTTCCCTTGTCAGAACACACTGTAAGGGGTGCAGGTTGACGTTGACCCACAGGTCTTTTAAGGGGTGCAGGTTGACGTTGACCCACAGGTCTTTAGAACCTTCCCTTGTCAGAACACACTGTAGCCTTCAGCTACGGCCACAAAAGGCCTGCTGGCAGCAGCTCCGCTCTGTGGGTACCAGGGTGGAAAGGAGGAAGACAGTTGGCCATGACCATCACCCCTCCAGTCCTGGAAATGCACAGGCATGGCCAAGAACTTGGTTCTGTCTCCTGGGTGGCCTCGGGAGTAAAGCGGCACCCTTAGCCCCCAGGAATCCCGAGGTGAAAAGAAGCCTCCAAAGTCCTGACTGTCCCCAGGATAAATAGAGGCTATCTTCAGGCTGACTTGGTTGTACAATCTGGTCTTCTGTGTGACTTTGGCCCTTGCATGGACAAGCTACAGGATGTCTGAGTCGGGATAGCCTCCACCCCCACCCCCACCCCCAGGTAAAGATTCTGAGTTGTACTGTGGACTTCTACATATCCCCCTTGGGGAGCTGGGAGATGCTTCTGGAGTGATACATGAACTTCGGTGCCAGTTCTATAAATTGGTCTCTTTTTATGACGTGTGCCATTTTCTGTAGGAATGTTGCTTGCAAAACGAGTTTCGCCTTGGAGGAAAGGCGGAAAGATAAACAAGGCTGCAACGCCAAAACACTGGCAGTCTTTCCTTCCTTCCAGCTCTCTTAAAGCAGCCGGGCTGTATTTCCAGGATTAGACTCATGCCTGTGAGGAGGGACTCGGTTGGCTTTTTTTCCCCCCAAGCAAATGCAAATTAGAGAAAAATAATTTTCTTTCAACGATATGCAATGTATTAGTCACTTGTTATCGTGCTCCAAGGCAGGCCTCATTTGCGCGTCTGCCAGCTCGCTCACATCTGCTCGGCACTGTCGGGGCATTTTAACCTTGGCAGTGTCGTGTCTAGTCCCGTGGATCAAGGAAGAGTAATTAAGCTATGAACAGCCACAAAAATCTGTGGGTCCCCTATCTATATGGCTTTGTTTTGGGGGTGCTTTAAGTTCCCCTCGGACTGAGTAGCAGACATGGAATTCCTATTGTTCCTTGCAAAGAAAGTGACTGTCCCTCTCCTGGCCCTCACCCCCAGCCTTCCCAGGACTTCAAGGCTCTGCACAGTCAGCAAGAAGCCGGCATGCAGATTTCAGAACCCTTGCATTTTCCACATGCTTTTTTTTGGGGGGGGGGTTCAAGACAGGGTTTCTATGTGTAGCCTTGGCTGTCCTAGACTCACTTTGTAGACCAGGCTGGCCTCGAACTCACAGTGATCCGCCTGCCTCTGCCTCCTGAGTGTTGGGATTAAAGGCGTGCGCTACCAAGCCCGGCTTCATTTTCCATATCTTAATTCCTTAAAAAGTTCCTTTGTGCTTCCTAGAGATGATAGCCTTTTGTATAACTTGTTACTTTCTGTAGCAGGGATGACATTAAATGTGTCTCATTTCTACAAAGCTTTAATGGATACATGTGTCCTACTGCAGCCTTGATGTGGGGCGTTTATTTGGGATCCCTCTCCAGGTTATACGGATTCCCCAGTTAGGGACGGAACTCCGTTGGGCTTGGCCAAGTATGGAGGTGTGTGTAAGGAGTCCTGGCTTTCTTCCTAGGTTTTGGGTGCTGGGGCCGCCTCCTCCTCCTCCTCCTCCTCCTCCTCCTCCTCCTCCTCCTCCTCCTCCTTTTTTTTTTTTTTTTTAAGGAACTCCTGTTTGTAAATTCACCCTGCCTGCGCCTTGGATACGCACATAGTTTACTGACTAAAAGGAACAAAAAGGCAGGGAGGAGGGGAAATGGCAGTATCCATCCTGGTCTTGATTTGGGAGCCCTGGTAAATCTGATCCCCGCCCGCCGCCCGCTGGGGTAGAGGAAACATGCCCAGCCACCCACTTTTGCTAGACTCTCAGATCAGCTCTGCCCAGGGCTCCACACCTGTCCCATTTCACCGTGGACTATACTTGGCTCTCATCTTCCTAGGGGAGGGTCCACTGAGCAGCCCTCTAGTCTGACTGAAGGGAGCTCGCAGTGAAAGTGGGAAGAAGGGTTTGCTGGCCTGACTCTAGCATGTCCCATGAGGCCTCAGATTTTGCCTGAACCCACTTAAAAGTTTATTTTTTGCCTGCCATTTGATGGTGAGGACCAAAGGAGCAGTGTGAAGGCTCCAGCAGAGGGACCCTGGAAGTTCTCAGGAAACACAGGGTCCCAGGGGTTAACTAGGGTCTTTGGGGATGGTGGCTGCCCAAGGGACAACTGATACTGTTTCTGGAAGGCCTGAGAGAATTTTTGGCCGGTACTGCTACCTCTTCCTACTAGGACCTTGGCAAGGGACTGTGAGGAGGGGGGCAGAAGGGCCCCCGTGAGCGCTGAGCAGCTAGAGTGGGCTGGGAAAGACAATCCCTTTGTTGCAGACCCCATCACTTCAAGCTATGCTGAGGCGTGGAAAAGGGGGCGCCCCTCCTCCTCTTTCCCTCTGCTGCCACCAAGGGCCAAGTTGATTCCCTGCCCTGGTGGTTCTCTGCGGTGATGATCGGGTGATTGTGGAGCTCCAGAAAGAAGCCGAGGAGGTTCTGTGTGCTGAAAAGATCAAGTCCGTATGAGCGGTGTCCCCTCCCCCACCCCCTTCAGCTCCCTGACTTAGTTACTAATGTTACTAATGTAAAATTTGGGGTTGTGGGTGGTGAAACCCACAGAGCCAGTGGTTGTGGCTTGGAGTGTCCAACCCCACACCCCAGATGCTTCGATGGCTCTCAGGACCTGGGAACAATTTGAGGGTCCCCCCTAACTCATCAACTATATGACATCTGGGAAAGCAGCCCAGGAGGACCCGCCCTGCATTGCACATCCGGGAAAGCATTTTCTTTTCATTTCCCACCCCCACACAGGCCCTCCCCCCAACATTCTAAAATAGGAACGTCCTCCCCCTCCCTTCCTTGACACCCAGAGCGTGGTGCTGCTGTGACTCAGTCTGGGTTTGGAGCAACCCCAGGAAGGGCTGGTGCTAGCTTTAGGCTTCGCTGAAATCCACACCAGTTGTGTCCCTGCCCCCCCCCTTCCTCAGTCTTGGCCCCTCTGTACCCCTGCCTCAGCGGTCCTCCCAACCCCACCCACCCATGATAGATAGAAGGCTCGGGTAGCCCTTCTGGGGCTTAATATATAAACAGTATGTTTAATGGAGTCAGATGCTGTTTGATGGGGTTAAGCATGACCAGCTCCAGCTATTGCCAGGCAAAACTCAAGTCCATAGTGCAGCTGAAGCCTCTGGAAAACACGGTGCCAAATATTTACAGAGGGGGACCAAGGTTGCAGAGATTCGGCCACCTGCCCAGGGACACAGGGTGGGTGAGGGTGAGAGCCGGAGCCAGGAGACTGTGGCGACCTCAAGAGAACTGCCCGTGTTGGAAGGACGGACTAATTTCCTCAAGAAGACCCCACCCAACACGCAGACTGGGACGAGGCTACCTATGTCCCACCTAGGCTAGAAGCTATTCCAAACTTGTCCAGTCCTCTCAGCTGCTGCCTACGCAACTGCCTGTGGGGTGGGGGCCCAAAGGACCCAGGGAAAAAGCTTAGACAAGCTCCAAAAGAAGGGGCCGCCAGTGTTTGAGGAAAGTGATTTCATCTCTTTCTAGCCCCTGCTTGGAGGGGTGTGTGGGATACTTTTCCTATTGTGGGTGCGGAGGGCATCGATGGCAGTGGGAAATGGTCTGTCACAGTGCAGTGCTAGTGGGGAGAACAGAGGTCAAGAAGGGCCTAGTGTCGCCTCTCCCCTCACCGCTCTACCCTTTCCTTGGCCTGCTTGCTCCCTGTTGCCTGCAGGGGTAAATCTTAGATACCAAGAAGCAGAAATAAGGAAGTTGGGCGTGGTGGTCTATGACTTTAATCCCAGCAGAGACAGATAAATCTCTTGAGTTTCAAACTAGCCAAGACAGTAAGCTCCTTGTACTTTTTTTTTTTTTTTTAAAGGGAAAAAGTGTGTTCTTTTCCTGGATCTACTGCCGTCTTGGCAGAGATCAGCGAAATGGTGTTAATAGGTACTCCTTGGGGTCACCTCATGTCTTTTCATAACAGGAGACAATCAGTGCTCCTTCTCGGGGATGCCAAAGTTGGAAGGACAGCACCCAGTATTGGGCCCTCTGGCCCTCTTCTGCCAATCAGGCCCTTTTACCCTGTGCCCAGGCCAAGCAATGGGTACTCTAGCTATAACCTTTGGCTTGGGAACAAATGATTGCTCCAAGTCCGTCTGGATGCCTCCAGCACTCTCTCGGCCTTCCAGTTTAACACAGTACCAAGAGCCGCAGCCACAGACCATGTGTTCCAGCAGGCAGGTACTGCAGTTAGCAGTCAACATGCTCTTTAGGAATCAAGCAGCCATCTCTGCCTGGCTCTCCAGAACTATCTTCTCCTTTGCATGTCCTTTCTCATCTTCGGTTTTCTCTCCACGACTCACACAAAGGGTTAAAGCCCAGAGCCAGGGTAAAGCTAGCAACTTGCCCTCAGAACAGGCTGGTGCTTGTAAAGTGCTTTTTCATGAGTGATTTCACACATCTTGGCTCTTCTAGAGGCATAGCCTACATGTGAAAAAAAGAGGGGGAAAAAAAAGACTCTTCCTTATGTATAGCAGCCAAGTGCCTAGAGGTATTCCATATTCCTTGTACCATATTCCGCAGCCAAGGGTCAGCAAGGTCCGTTCTGAAGCACTTTGCCTTACAGGTAGAGCGAGAACCCCAAGTCTTTTACTAGCACTTTCTAGAAACTGGACGGGGTGAGTGTTGCCCTCTTCTGCCTTCTGGTCTCTGGCTTTTCACCCACGAGTTTAGGTGATAGTACTCCCTGCCCCCAGCTTGTTGAGTGGAAGCAAGGTGTTTCCGCTGAGTGTGCTTCTGCTGGGGGTTTTTGGGCTGCCCTTTTGGTTACCCTAGAGAAGGGCCTCCTGCTAGGCAGGCCCCCACAGTCATTGGCCCTCTCTACTCTTTGGCCAGGCACCTGAAGAGTTAAAAGTCCTTGGCTTGTTGCAATGAAATTATGGCTGGCAGTGGCGCCGCTGTTTGTTCAACAGACCTTCACTTCTCTTCTAAACAGTTCACAAAAAGTTCACGGGGCAGCTAAGGATTGCAAGTGTGTGGACACGAGTGTGCACAATCACTCATGCACACGTGTGTATAGTCCACAGTGGTTCAGCACGCCTCCCCCCACAACCACACAGAGGGGACTAGACTGCCCTCCAGGCCTTCACTCTCAGTCTGACCCTGTGTATGCGACACTTCATTGTGGGGGCTTGTGTTGTCTTATCTGTGACAATAATACTGAAAAGCCTGAAGGACCAACCCCAGAGAAGGGCTGAAGTTTCCATCTGTCCAGGCTGTCCCAGGTGCCTCACAGTCCAGGTGGCCTTTTCTGGAAGAGCAAAGGACTGAAGCTGCTACTGGGCTTTTGTTGGCAAGAGGTCATTCATTCCCAGAGCTGATTCCTGTCCTCCTTGAGAGGCCCTGGGGTACTTTCTTTCCCATCCCCACCCCCTGACAACCCCTCCCCCACCTCGCTCCCCCGGGTGGGCCACTCAGGGAGATACGTAGGTTTCAAGGCTGAGGAACCGGCAACGTGGAGATTTGAGTTTTTCTTAGGCAGGTTCTTCCACGCCCTTTTTCCTGGGGGATTGCTTGTGGCATCCTCCTGTCCTTGGTGGGATTTCTACACTTCATCAGTGCTCCATGAGGGCATGGTGTGCTCCCTGCTATCGGAGACACCTGCACCAAGGAAAGGTGCTCTACTTGATCAGGCCACCTTCAGTGTCCTCCCTTTGTTGTGAGAGTAGGCAGCGGGGGGGGGGGGGGGGGAGGATGCTTGGGGAAGGGACACTCCATGGACCAGGTCTTGGGTCTTTCCAGTGCTGCTTGTTTTGTATATTTGAAAGCTGGCAAATAGTGAACAGTCCCCACACAACCTTCCCCCCTCTCCGCCCCTCCCCCGCCCGGGATAGATACCCCAGTCTGTTCCTCCGTGCATGATGGCTAGGCCATTTGGAGTTCCCGTCTGAAGAAAGAGACCCTTCCCCGGGAAACTGCTTGGACAAAGTCCATTCCCATGATGCCTTCACAGATTGCAGCCTCTTCAGTCCTTTTTCCTCCCCTTCCAGCTTCATTGTTGAGCTCTAACTGTGCGTGGTGTGTTGGTGCGTGTTGTTCTATGGTTGGGGGCTGGTGGGGGTTGCTGGTGGACAAAAGACCTAGTTAGGACAAAGAAAGGAGCATAGCTGGGCTTTTGGATTCAGTCCTCCCAAGCCTTCCCCACCCCCACCTCAGCCCCTGGCAGAAGAGTGCCTGGACGGGGTGCCTCCACCCAACCGACCTGGCAGTCTGCTGCTCCGTGTGCTAAAGTGTAAAAGCAAGCATTTGCATATTTTTCTCCTGCTAACAAAGGAAATGTGTCGACTTAAGGGAACATTTGGGCTTTCGGAAACTGTGTGGGTGGGTGCGGGAGGGAGGAGAAAGAAAAGTTCCCCTGATGATCTATCTGCACAGCAATTATTTCATACTCAGCTCTGGGTCCCGTGGAAAAACGCCGTGGCCTGTCCTGGACAAGGGGAGCTGAGATGTGTTTGTGAGCAGGGAATTGCCGAGGGCCATCGGTCCCAGGCATTAAAGGCTCCCCTACTTATTAACCCAGCATTTAACAGCAGGATATGGGCTGAAGCGCAGTCAAAGGAAACGGCTCAACCTCCAAAGAGCAATTAAAATCCTGCACGAGGATAAATCACGCGCCGTGATAATCCTGTTAATAAAATGCAGCTTGTCCTGACCCTTCACTCATGCAGCAAACTAGAATGTGGAGTGGGTGGGGGGGTGGGCTGAGAAGGTAAGTGGGGGAGGTGGGCTGGACTGCTTTTGCACGCCCCTCCCAACAGCCTCTCCCTCCCCCCCCCATGAGATGGAAAATGGGTGGCTTTTGCCTGTTCCCTGTGTGCCAGCGGCTCGAGAGCCCATCAGCACCAGCCCTGGCTGCAAAGACTTATGCGCTAATGATTTCTTGTCCCCAGCGAGCCGGCGTCATTGAATTACTCAGCCCGCCTCCCCCTGCAGCTCCCAGGCAAAAGCACCCCTGTTAGGTGCTTAATCTAATCCAGGGCTCCAATGGAGGGGTTCACCAGCCCACTGGACTCTCTCTGAAACCCTCCATCTTTGGGGTCGTGCGCAGGACAGCTTGAAAATTCCGTCCTAACGGTGTGTCGGATCTGAGTCCCAAGCCTGCCACCAGCACCTCCCTGTTAAGCTCCTTCTCCCACCCCAAGTGTGTGGTGTGCCAGTGATCTCACAACCTCAAATACGGCATCTTCCTAAAGCGAAAGGGTGGGCAGGCCCAGAGCTGTGACTGGGATGGCCTCCCTGCAGGCTTGAATCTGACCCCCCTCCATCACGGTCGGTATGGTCGGTCAGGTGAGCCCTCCATATGAATTGCCTTAAAAGAAGCCTGCTCTGCCTCCTCAGTGCCTCTTCTTTACTTAACCTCATTGAGACCTCCCTGCTTTTTTTTTTTTTTAAATAGACTAGCCGCCTGAAGCCAAACTGCTGTCCAAGAAGAAGACATGCTTTCAGCAACTCCTCTGTATGGAAACGTTCATAGTTGGATGAACAGCGAGAGGGTCCGCATGTGTGGGACAAGTGAAGACAGGTGAATGTTCTCCAGGGCCAGGCCCGGTGAGGGAGAACTGGTCCCCTCCCCCACACTCCTGAGCAGAAGCCCGTGCATGCCCAAGCTCCCCCCCCACCCCCACCCCGCCCCCACCTTCTCACAGGCACAGAGGGGCCCAAAAGGCCTAGACAAGGGAGATCTCCTAGCTGGTGGCCCTTGATTTACAGTTTTAACAGGCAGCCTGGCTCAGCGAAGCATCGCCGCCCTTTAAAAGATTAGCCCCTAAAGCGGCCTTTCAGTGCACTTTCATCCTTAATTTATTATTTCATATTTATGAAGGAGAATTAATCCCCGCCTATATACTGCTTTAACTCTAAATGTCAGGAGTGTGGGCCCAGGTGGATCGGCATTCGATGTGCTTTTTAAAACAAATAGTTTGCTTAGTAATAAATGAAGAGATGGCTACCCTTTGCTTGGGTCCAACCCAAGGTTTCCGATTGCCCTCTGCTGCCATGCCATGTAGCTATTGGCCCGGATTCTGGATCACTGGACAGCTCACTTGGGCTTTCTAATCAGTAATTTTGGACTGGGGCAGAGACAACTGAACAGTCTATGCTTGAAGCTCTGGGTTAACGGTGAAGCTTTCCCTCTGCTGTTTGTCAGTGATGTTATCCCGGGGATTTGGGGAAGTTGGCATAGAACACTGTCTTTATCAATGCTCTCTGATAACAAGTCCCAGGACAGCCAACAGCAGCCTGGCACAGATGTGTAGCTTCCTCTTCTGCCTGGAGTAGCTGACATTTCTCTGATACTATTGTATATCCACACACATCTCCACATTGTTTTGATAAAGGCTGCAGATATAGCTTCACTGTCACCATGGAAACCAGTCTCCCGGACATGGTCCCTAACTTTGGGGGTGGGGGGGGGAGAAAGTTTTGAAAACCTGCCCTCAGGGTTAAGGCAGATGTGGGTAGGAGTAGGGGCTAGCCTATGGACTTGTAGCCCTGCTTGGTCCATGGACACTTTATTAAATTTCTGCCCTCCAGGACAGCCCATAAGGGTTAGCTGGGATAGCACTTGGCCTCTATAGAAAAGGTCACGTGAGAGAAGTGTGCTTAATTTCGAGCTTGCCCACCTCTGGGACATATGTGTTATTCATGTCCCCACACATGAAAGGCCTGCCTTCGCTTTGTTCTGCCAGGATATTGAATCACCATTTGAGAGTAACTTTCACTATGGGTCATGGCAGGGAGGGTTAAGACGGTTCAAAAAAAATAAATGAGATTAGTAGAAACAGGTCTGGCCCGGGGAGATAGATGAAAGATAGATTCCGCAAGAGATGTTTTCATGAAATTGGTGTGTCCTTTTAAATAGGAAAATTCCTGTGAATGATGGTGACTCTTCAAAAGCCAGGCTGGAACTGAGGGAAGAGAATCCCTTGAATCACACCGTGGTAAGGGATGCATGACTTCTCTTGATATCGGTGATTTGTAATCAACTATGCAGCAGTTTGTATGCAGTTTGTGGGGGGGGGGGCGGGGAAGCGTCAGGGCCTGCGTATGTATTGCTTTTAATATTCTCTGCCCTCACCGGTCCTTGTTCCTTAGTCAGTGGATGGAGCATGGGGCTTCCATAAACCATGTGCCCCGTTAATGCTCCAAGCTGGATAATTTCCCAGCCTCCAAGTAGTTCCTGAGGCTTTACTTTGCCAGCAAAACATGAAGCACTGGACTGTCCTTTCAGGCACCAGGGCAAAGAAGTCAAAGGATGCAACTGACATCCCCACCCCTAGCCCCCAGCCCCCAGCCCCTGCCCCTTTATTGATTTAGAAACGACATAAGCTAAAAGTTCGCTGTACCCCTTGTCCTTTGGAAAATTGTTTCTTGGCCTGTTAAATGATACCTTTCTGTGTCCAGGGAAAATAGGTGCCTGCCCCCCACCCCACCCCCTAGTCCAACCTAACAGGTTCCACAGGGTTAGTATGAGTCCTGTACCCCCATAAGAGTGGTGCAGAGAAGGTCGGATTTGCTGTTGTCTGTGCTGCAGCCAAAGCCTTTGGACTGCAAAGGTAGAGTTCATACAGGTGGCCAAAATAATGGATGGGCTTCTAGTCTGAGCGGATCTTTTGGTGCTTGGGAGGAGAAAACAGAATGAGGCTTGGGAGGAATTTGAATGTGGAAGGAGCAGGGCACTGGCCACAGCAAAGCTGTCTTGGACCTTTTTCTGTTGGGCTGTTAAGGCTGATGTCGTGTGAGCCGGGGCTGCTACTGTGACAGGTGTCCCAGGTAACATGTGTTGTTCTTCTACAAAGGTGGATACCAGTGGAGCCCATCGGATTGATGGCTTGGCAGCACTGAGCATGGACCGCACAGGCCTCATCCGGGAAGGGCTCCGCGTCCCTGGCAACATCGTCTACTCTGGCTTGTGTGGACTGGGCTCAGATAAAGGTCGGGAGGCTGCCCCAAGCTCTCTCGGTGGCCTTGGGTTTTCTTCAGAAAGAAATCCAGAGATGCAATTCAAGCCGAATACTCCTGAGACAGCAGAGGCTTCTGCTGTCTCTGGAAAACCCCCAAATGGCTTCAGTGCTATGTACAAAACACCGCCTGGAATACAAAAAAGTGCTGTAGCCACAGCGGAAAGCTTGGGTTTGGACAGGCCTGCCAGTGACAAACAGAGCCCTCTCAACATCAACGGTGCTAGTTACCTGCGGCTGCCCTGGGTCAACCCTTACATGGAGGGGGCCACGCCAGCCATCTATCCTTTCCTCGACTCGCCAAATAAGTACTCACTGAACATGTACAAGGCCTTGCTACCTCAGCAGTCCTACGGCTTGACCCAGCCGCTGTATTCTCCTGTCTGCACCAGTGGGGAACGCTTCCTCTACCTGCCGCCCCCAAACTATGGTAACCCCCACATCCCCTCCTCCTTGGCTTCGCCCATGAGGCTCTCCACACCTTCAGCCTCTCCAGCCATCCCTCCTCTTGTGCATTGTTCAGACAAGAGCCTCCCATGGAAGATGGGGGTCAACCCTGGGACCCCAGTTGAGTCCCACACTTATCCCCACATCCAAAACAGTAAGCAGCCCAGGGTGCCCTCTGCCAAGGCAGTCAACAGTGGCCTGCCAGGGGACGCAGCTCTCCTGTTGCCCCCTTCTCCACGGCCCTCACCTCGTGTCCACCTTCCAGCTCAGCCCACTGGAGAAACTTACTCCGAGTTCCACAGGCATTATCCTAGGATCACCACTTCCCCCTCCGTCAGCCTGACGAAGCCATACATGACAGTCAATAGCGAGTTCCCCACAGCCAGGCTGTCCAATGGCAAGTACCCCAAGGTTCCAGACGGGGGTGATGGTGCCCCACCCATGCCTGGGCACCCCCGGAAGTCAACGGTTCAAGACAGAAAAGATGGGGGCTCCCCACCTCTGTTGGAAAAGCAGACCATTACCAAAGACGTCACAGATAAACCACTAGACTTATCTTCAAAAGTGGTAGATGTAGACGCGTCCAAAGCTGACCACGTGAAAAAGATGGCTCCCACAGTCCTGGTTCACAGTCGGGCTGCAAGCGGATTAGTGCTCTCCGGAAGTGAGATTCCAAAAGAAACATTATCTCCTTCAGGAAACGGCTGTGCTATGTATAGATCCGAGATCATCAGCACTGCTCCCTCCTCCTGGGTGGTGCCAGGGCCAAGTCCTAATGAAGAGAACAGTGGCAAAAGCATGTCGCTGAAAAACAAGGCTTTGGACTGGGCAATACCACAACAGCGGAGCTCCTCATGTCCCCGCATGGGTGGCACAGATGCTGTGATCACTAATGTTTCAGGGTCTGTGTCCAGCTCAGGGCGCCCAGCTTCCGCATCACCAGCCCCCAATGCCAATGCAGATGGCACCAAGACCAGCAGGAGCTCTGTGGATACCACGCCATCAGTCATCCAGCATGTGGGCCAGCCCCCAGCCACGCCTGCCAAGCACAGTGGCGGCACCAGCAGCAAGGGAGCCAAAGCCAGCAACCCAGAACCGAGCTTCAAAGCGAGCGAGAATGGCCTCCCGCCAACCTCAATATTTCTATCTCCAAATGAAGCATTCAGGTCCCCACCAATTCCCTACCCTAGAAGTTACCTCCCTTACCCAGCGCCAGAGGGCATCGCTCTAAGTCCCCTCTCTTTACATGGCAAAGGGCCTGTGTATCCTCACCCAGTTTTGTTACCCAATGGCAGTCTGTTTCCTGGGCACCTTGCCCCCAAACCTGGCCTGCCCTACGGGCTGCACACAAGCCGGCCAGAGTTTGTAACGTACCAAGATGCCCTGGGCTTGGGCATGGTACATCCCATGTTGATCCCACACACCCCCATGGAGATCACAAAAGAGGAGAAGCCGGAAAGAAGGTCCCGCTCCCATGAGCGCGCTCGTTATGAGGACCCAACCCTCCGCAGCCGGTTTTCTGAGATGCTGGAACCCAGCAGCGCCAAACTACACCCAGAAGTCCCCACTGAGAAAAGCCTGAAGCCAAACCCTAGCTGGAATCAAGGGAAAACTGGGGTCAAAAGCGACAAGCTAGTCTACGGAGACCTTCTCCGTGAAGAAGCCGAGGCTAAGACTGATGCAGGAGCATCCAAACCAGGCCTTGCAGCCGAGAATGTGGGCCAGAACACAGAGTCCACCAAGCCCTCGGCTGACCCCGTGATCCAGCAACACCGTGATTTCATCTCACTCAGAGAGGAGCTGGGCTTCCACGAATCTTATGCTTTCAAACAGGCCCCGGGCCAGCCAGTGTTTAGCTTAGGCAAGGACAGTGTGGCAGCAGGAACCAACAAAGAAAACCTGGGGGTGCCGGTAGTAACTCCATACTTGGAGACAACTCTGGGCAGCGAGGGCCCTGCTCTGACTTTTGGTAAAGCCCAAGAAGATCCCAAACCATTCTGTGTGAGCAGTGCCCCTCCGAGCATGGATGTCACCCCCGCCTATACCAAAGATGGAACTGATGAAGGAGAATCCAACGATGGCAAAGTTCTGAAACCGAAGCCATCCAAGCTGGCAAAAAGAATTGCTAACTCGGCAGGTTATGTGGGTGACCGGTTCAAGTGTGTCACCACCGAACTGTATGCAGACTCCAGTCAGCTCAGCCGAGAGCAGCGGGCATTGCAGGTGAGCCTCCCCCCACCCGAATTTCACTTAACTTTATCAGTTGTCAGTTTTTGTAATGTACAAAGGGGATTGGGTGGGTGGGTGGGTGGGGGGAATTGTGGTAGGGACAGAGCACCAGGCAGATTTGGTTTAATGCCACTAAATGGTAGTTGGAATGTATGAAATGTGTTCAATACAGGGACGGCAGTAGTAGCTTTTCGGAGGAGGTTCGTGTGTCTGGGTTCTTTAAGCTGTTCTGTAGATTACATGAGAACTCTATTGGAATGCTGATAACAAGTTGTAATTACTATGAAGGATGTCTAAAGACTGCATGACGTTTACCTAGCAATTGCTTTGATGTCTCTGCCTGTAAGATACCAAATACATCTAGAAGCGTTGCTTAGAATACCTTACTTGATATTTGGTGGAGATGTGTAGCAGTCGCATGTCTGTGGGAATAGTACAGTTTTTTTTTTTTCACCAAAAAAAAAAAAAGAAAGAAAAAAATTCGCTTAAAGGGATAGAGTATGTATTTAATTGCTGGTGAATTATGATAGATGTTGTATAGGAATTTCCTTAAGATATTTTACTTTTAATTAAAAGATGAATAAAGCCAAATTGTTTTGTAATGTTAAGAAAAAAATTGGTTTATGCTGATAAAAATGGATGAAGTTATCTAAATGATCCATTGAGTGCCCATTTTAATTACATAGATGGAAGGATTACAAGAGGACAGTATTTTATGTCTACCCGCTGCTTACTGTGAGGTCAGTTCTTCAAATTTTTATTACTAGAATCTTCCATAAACCTTTTGAGTTAAATTTCATTTCCAAATATACAAAGGGAAGTTTGTGGGCCATGGTCGTCTTTATTCATTGTACATTTTGTTTCTTTTCTGTTGTGTTTTTCTTTTGCTTTCTTTGCGTTGTGCTTTTGTCTTGTTTTATTTATAACCTTCCAAAGACAATGTCTCTATGCAATCGTGTATGTATGGCCATACATACACATTGTGTCTATACCTATATACACACGACTTTATGGATAAACAATGTGACTATTCACATATACACTTTTAAATTTTATCTGTTAAGCTTTCAAATATCTGAGTTGTATCTCATAAATTGTGGTTGGCTTTGGGCAAGCTTTTCTTTGAAAACCCTTTCCTTTATAGTATAAGGCCCATGAAATAGCCTTTATGGTAAGATGTTGTGTTTTTTTTTTTCCATCTCCGTTCTCTTTCTAGCGTGCAATGATGCGCTTCTCAGAGTTGGAGATGAAAGAGAGAGAAGGTGGCCACCCAGCAACCAAAGACACCGAGGTGTGCAAATTCAGCCCAGCTGACTGGGAAAGGTTGAAAGGAAGTCAGGACAAAAAACCAAAGTCAGTCGCCCTGGACGAGGCCGTTGCCGACCAGAATGACAACGAGAGATGTAAGTAACCTGAGCAGCTGGCTTGTGATCCCTGAAAACGGGGCCACCCTGCTTCCAAGGCCTGCCTGCGATGCTGAGTGGCCCAAGGTCCATTTGGGGGATTGCTTGGAAAAAAGGGCAATGGAGAAAATGCTCAGGTTTTTCCCATCTAGGTCTTGTTGAGATGGCATGAAAGTTGGCCAAAGCACCAGAAAGATGGCAGTAGGTATTTGTTGACTTTGCTGTCATTAGGAGTTAGCCCTAGAACCCAAGTGTGGCTTATGTGAAAGGCCCACTAAGCACATGGTGGTTTGTGTTCCAAGGGTATGTGCAATACTTGGTGAAGAGCCTTGGTTTCCTCACGTGTTTATGCCTAAGGTTTGAGGTCTGCTCTGGCCCTTAGAAACCTTGTCAGGGAAGGTAAATTAGGATGTCAGGGTAAACATGGAGGGTGGCAGTTGTAGAAGCCTCCTAGGCAAGCCAGTCAGTGATGTCAAGTGTTTGAGAGCCGTGTGTTGTTGCCCTTGAAGGTGTGGCACACACGGTACGGTTCCTGGGTACCTGGTGGCACCTGAGGATCTCTGGTCCAGGAACTTGTTTTTGTCTATCTAGAGCACCATCTTTCCTCTAGCACCCCCAGTTCATCCTTAAGGTCCAGCAAACGCTCTGGCCAGGCTGCAGCAACAGGCAGCCCAAGAGGGAGTGCTGTTGAGTTAGTCCGAAAGAAAAAGATAGTTTCTGTGGCAAGCAAGTGGTGCCCTTTCCCAAGGGACTCTTTGTGTGCGTGAGTATGAGTGTCCGTACGCTTCCGGTCACGGGATGTGTACAGGGCAGTAATGGGTTTGGGCTGCTCTTGGGTGAAGTGGCAGAGAGAACCTTCTTCCTCTCTGGGGCTCAGAATGGACACTAAGCAACTGCATCTCCGGGGCCTTGTGATTGCCTCTAAGAACTGAGAAGTAAGTAGGCAGGGTGCTTCAGGTAGGGAGGAACTACCCACCGAGGGAGTCCCCTTTGTTCTGAGTGCGTGGT
The DNA here is from genome assembly GCF_964271855.1 of Acomys minous. NCBI lineage: Eukaryota > Metazoa > Chordata > Mammalia > Rodentia > Muridae > Acomys > Acomys minous. Next base: position 111,297,249 of record NC_140488.1, on the reverse strand, counting down.
GAGAGACACTGGAAGACGTTGAGAGGTGGGAACTTGGACAGTTTCCAACCTCTTGGCCCTTTCTTTTGTTTTCAAGTAACATAGCCAGGCCCAGAGTGGCCGCTGGCCGCCGATAAAAATGCCTGAAGCCGCCAACCCCGGGGAGATCCATCTCCTTCCCAGCTTTGTTTTGTTTTCCCTTGCTGACCCTAGAGACAAGAAATTGGAGTGGCTTGGGGGACCCTTATTTGGCGATGCCAGGACAGGGCTCCTGACACCTGTAAGCTCCAGAACCTTCCACCAAGTGCCCTATAGGTGATATGCAAGTGGCTTAGCTTTCAAGAGGGAAGGATGCCACATCCCCATCCTGCTCTGGCAACTTGAACCATTGTACTTGGGAGAACAGGGACTCCTAGCTCTCTCCAAATACCTGAGCCATGTTGTCCATCACAGCTCAGGTGGCCTTGGGTAGTGCTCCTCGTGGTCCCTTTACATCTCACTGATGCAACAAAGGGGGATGGGGAGCAAGTGCCAAGCTATTTGCCTATGGGAGCTCAGGTAGGTGTTTGGACTAGAGGGTACAGGATTCTAAACTCTACCTATTCTCACTTTTATTTTTATTTTTTATTATTAGGGCGTTGTTGTTAGAGGTGGAGTCTTATCACATAGCCCAGGCTGGCCTTAGTCCTCATTGCCTCACCCTCTTACATGCTGAGATTATGGCCAATTACTCCCAGTCCCCTCTCCCTTCCCCTTCTGAGGCAGCCCCTCTCCTCCCAGAACCTCAGAAGCCGCTGAGATAGATGGTGGCTGTGTCTTCTTGGAAGGGGCCATGGCCAGGATTTTCATTTGCCCTGGTAGTATAGAAGTCGATCAGCTGCATGAAGCACTTCCCTCAACACCTGGCTCTTCATGATTAGGAATTACCAGTAACATCCCGGAGTTGGGGAGGGACAAGGGAACACTAGTTTGATCTTTCCTGAGTGGAAGCTACTTTGTCCCTTGCCAGTCTCTCGGGTGGGGTAGACCTGGCAGCCTAAGCAGAAGATGGAAGAACCTTGAGTCAAGGGACTTGGTGGGAACTTGTCACTTGGGGAATTTCTCCTCCAGGACAGCACCAGCATGCATTCGTTATAAACTACAGAGATGCCTTGACATCAGTCACCTGCTCTGCTGTAGGTGACAGAGCTAGCTACCTGCACAGGGGACTGACACCTAGGATGACCCGCAGAAGTCTTCAACTCACCCACCTTGTTGAGGGCTCACTGGGCATGCCTGCCCAGTGATGAAGTTGCTTTGTTGCCATGGTGATTTGTAAATGTTGCCATGGTGATGCCTTTATGAGGTATAGTATGGCAGCATAGTCATAATAAATTATGGGATGTATGTGCTGCGAGTCATATGACCACGCTGTAGGGAGCAAGTGTCAAACACTGAAAGACAGAGCCACAGCCACATCTGCCTACGTGGTGTGACCAAGGGGCCAAGAGTTCGAACAGTCATAGAGCGTGGTGGTTAGAACTTCTTTTCTATCGGCCCATCTCCTTTGCTCTAAAGGTAATCTTGTAGGTAGGTAGTGGTTAGATTGTCCTCCTTTGAGGAGGTCCAAGTCAAAGTATGTGGGAATGATACGAAGGCTCCCCAGGCTTACGGCAGTAGGGTTGTTCACTTTAGAATAGGTATTAGCTCCTGGGATTGCCCTGGTAGAGATCTTTGAGGCTTCTCTGAAGGAAAGGAGCCCATAGAGGCTTGGCGGAAGGGCTCGGGTAGTTTATAACGGTTTGGAGATTGGAGGAGGAGAGCAGCTAGTGGTGTGTGGACTAATGTGAACCCCAGATTCATCAGTGAGAGTTCTTGGTGATAATTTGGGATGGGGAGAGAACAGTAGACATTGCTCTAGAGTTTCCCTGGGATAAGGCACAAGGGGACATACCATACAATGATTCACAACCCTCAAGGCACAGGGGTCCAGTGGCCAGATGGATGAAGTCTGGTGGGGAGTTGAAGGAGCCAGTGAGCAATGCTTTCTATTCTTTCCTGCCAGCCTCCCTATCACTGAGTAGCGGGTAATGAGGTAGAAGGGACGCCTCTTTCTTACCCACTTTGTACAGGTTTGCCCAGATGAAAAACTTCCAGAAGAGAACGAGACCGGTTCCAGGTCTGTAGTCTGAGGAATAGAGTCAGGTCATCCTCAGCTGATGGCAACCCCTGACATACTCTTTAGGGTGCTTTAGCCAGGGCTGCTTGGGAAGAAGGTCAAATGATGGAGATAAGCTTCATTTCACTGTTAGGAGTTGACAGTGGGGCTGAAAACTCGAGTGGCGATCCTCCCCAAGAAAGAGCTTAGACCTGTAAGACCTGGAGGTCAACCGTAAGACTAGGGAGCGGATGTAAAACACCCAGGGTCGAGAGAGCCTTAGAGATTCATTGGCAGGAAGGAATGTGATGCCAGAAAGGGATAAGATGGGGCAATGCGATCTAGGTTAAGACTCCACACTGAGTCTGCTGTCTGATAGTGACTCTATAGACAGTTGTGACGTTACCCAGTACATCACTTACGAAAGGATGAGGTGAAGGGAAGTATGCTTTAAAATACTGGGAGAAAGTCAAGCTGGTTTAAGGATCTTAACATCCCGCACAAGTAATTTCTCTGGCCTTTCCCTTGACTCGGAGCAGCCTAAGTAGTTGGTGAAGCCTACCCCTTGCGGAGAGGTGGCTGGTCATAATGTTCCTACTTTATAGCCCAGCGTGGCCAAATTGTAAAGCAGTGTACTGTTAGTGCCAGAGCAGTTAAGAGGGTCACAGAGTGGCTAGCACAAGGGAGACCCGGAGGCCTGCTAGCTCCAAGACCCCTACCAAGCTGAGTGCAGTGGTCTATGGCAGTCTGCATGCCTTCTCTGGCTGCTGTCAAACCTTATACAGGACAGTGCCGTTGTCGAAGGTCCGCTTTGACCCTGTCCTTGAGTTAAGTGTGCTTAGAGACCTGCAACGGCGTGCCTCCAAGGGGCCTGGCTGCTGACCGTTCTGTCTGTAAGGTGTGCGGCCATGAGGAGGAGGAGGAACAGTTGGAGCCATGTGGCTTGGCTATTCCTTAGCTCAGATTGGATCCAGTCCCACATTCCCTAAGGTGCTGTCACCCTGCAGCTGACAGCCACTCGATGCTGGATTGCCCTTGAGAGAAGTTGATGAGGCATGAGAAGAGCTGGTCGGAAGTCGGGGTGGAATTTGAAATGTGTTGCGCTCAGCCTATGAGGGGAATGCTTAGTTCATCTACAAAATAACTCCGCAGCATCACCAAAACCTACACCTCCCCCATCCCCAACTTGAACGTGTGGGATCATTTTAGTGGTCCATGGGCAAGCACCAAAGCTTGTGGTGGTCATTACACAGTAGGCTGGTTTGTTTTTGTTTGGGGCATTTATTTTGTGTGTGCGAACACGGTCACATGGACAGGTCAGAGAACAGTTTTGCATCTACCCTGTAAGTCCCAGGGATAGAACTCAGGTCCTCAGGCTTGGCAACGGGTGCCTTTACCTGCTGAGCCATCTCCCTGGGGTCTTTGTCCCCTCTTATCCATTAGGGTTCTAGGCTTCTTTCAACACTCTCCCATCATCTGTATCCCTCATTTTCACCATCTTTTGTCTGTCTAGTCAAGTAAGCATAGATGTTGCCCCTTGGGTAAATAACAGTTTGGGGATATTTAGTCTTTTACTACAACCCTCTGCCCTGTCTGTATTTGAATATAATTAATGACTTGAACAAATGCTTCCCCAGAGATTATTAGTTTAACCAGACTGGGTTGAGAAGGTGGGTACCTCAGCTCTTTGTGGGTTCCCAGGCCCCAACTACAAAAAGGTTAGAAAGACAAGGTACCTCCTATCTTAATGCACTTGCTGACTCCTTCTGGCATGCCCTTTCTCTGGAAACTTCTGCTTTCATGCTTCTTACGGGTGAGGATCCCTGTCTCCCAAGACCTGCCAGGTGTTCATCACCTTGGCCAGGCAGTTCCCGCCTAGTCCCCCATCCTGCCTCCGTGTAAGGACTTGGGCCTTCAGTTCTGTCTTCTTGTGTCTCTTCCCCACAGGCGAGTATAGTACTGGAAACAAACATGATCTCTTTGAAGCCCCAGAAGACAAAGCCCTTCCTGTGGAAAAGTATTTCTTAGAGAGGCCACCTATGAGTGAGCCACCCACTGAGCAGGGGGCTGTTGTGGACGTGCCACACAGCCCCACCCTCCGGCTAGACAGGAAGCGCAAAGCGTCAGGTGACAGCACCCACACTGAGACCCACGCTGTGGAAGAGCAGCCAGAGGACCCTCTGAAAGCTAAGCGGAGACGGCTCTCCAAAGGTGAGCTCCTCCAGCGGCCGCTGCCTACTCGGGGGGGAGGCCTGTGCATGCAGCCACAGAGGGCACACTTGAGGTGCGGTTGTGTGGGGACATAGTGGGGTTTTTGCAGCACCTGTTCCCCCTCCTCCCCGACCCATAGACAGCAAGCGGGTGTTTGGTGCAGCCTTGCCATTCTCACAATGCCACCTCCTGAAGCCCTGGGGAGGCGGCACCCACCCCCACCCCCACCCCCCTCCAAACCCAGAGGTCGCCAAAGAAAAATAAGTGACCTGCTTGGAGCAGAGACAGCGGCCACACCCTTCCCCCTCCCCCACCCCATTGGTGCTATGTAAGACAGTTTGTTCCCTCCCTATGGGGCTTTTTGATTAATTTGTAGTTATTTCTCCATTAGATGACTGGCCTGAGAGGGAAATGACAAACAGTTCCTCTAACCACTTAGAAGACCCACATTATAGTGAGCTGACCAACCTGAAGGTGTGCATTGAATTAACAGGGCTCCATCCTAAAAAGCAACGCCACTTGCTGCACCTTAGAGAACGGTGGGAGCAGCAGGTGTCGGCAGCAGAGAGCAAGCCTGGCCGGCAAAGCAAGAAGGAAGTGACCCAGGCTGTTCAGCCTGAGGTCACCTCCCAGGGGAATAGCATCACCATCACCGAAGAGAAGCCTGGCAGGAAAAAGGCAGAGGCCAAAGGCAACAGAGGCTGGTCTGAGGAGACCCTCAAATCCACTGACAATGACCAAGGTACGCAGAGGCCACTCTTAGCCTCACACGCAGCTTCTAGAGAGGATGGGACAGACATGCCAGGGGAAAGGGCCTTTGGGGGGAGCAGGGGGACTTGGGACCTCTGAGTCATCAACTCTGTCTAGGTCTGTGGCGAGTGGTGCATTTTTACGATGGTCTTGCACACCCCATTCCCTGTATTTTTCTCCTCTTCCTTCCGGCTTTCCCAGTATATGGCTGGGCAGGAAGGGAAGGCTGGGTGGCCCCACGACCTTTTCAGCACCATCCTTCTAGGCTCAGGCTGGATTCTGAGCAGTGCTGGAGCGCCATGGGTGGGGGAGGGCAGGAAGAGCCAGTTTCAGTCTTCTTGTCCTGGCCCTTTGAAGAAACTTACCACTTGGCATTTTGAGGGTTAACCTATTTGCCATTTGAATGTGGGATAATTAAAATATTAATGCTTTGAAAACATAATTGGTATATCTTTAAAAAAACTGAAGCCGCTCCAGTGATCAGTGGTAACAATGGGCTTTTCTTTCCACATCGGCTACAACAGTGTAACGCCTGCTTCTTTTCCCCCCTCCCCCCGCCCGTCGCCGCCCCCCTCCGTATTTAGGCTTGCCTGTGTTCTCCGGCTCTCCGCCCATGAAGAGCCTTTCATCCACCAATGCAAGTGGCAAAAAGCAGACTCAGCCAAGCTGCACGCCAGCCTCGAGGCTGCCTGCCAAACAGCAGAAAATTAAAGAAAGCCAGAAGACAGATGTGCTGTGCACAGAAGAAGAGGATTGCCAGGCTGTCTCCCCACTGCAAAAATACACCGACAACATCGAGAAGCCATCCGGGAAGAGACTGTGCAAGACCAAGCACTTGATACCTCAGGAGTCCAGGAGGGGCTTGCCGATCACTGGAGACTACTATGTGGAGAGCACTGACAGCAAGGTACCTTCTGCCCCGCCCCCCCCTCATGCCTGCTTCTCATGGACCAAGTTCCCATCCTCCTGGACTGCATCCCCTTTAACATCACCCTTGTCCCAGAGGGCCATGTGTTCTGGGTCGCCATGAAGTTTCAAACTAGTAAGAGTGAAACCTCATCCCCCCTCCCCCCCCTCCTTTGACAGCCCCTCCCCCCCCACCCTCCTGTGACAGCCCCTCCCCCTTCCTAAGAAAGAAAAAAAAAAGTGTCTTTCTCTGTGGCTTTGCCACTCTGGGAAGAGGAAAGGGAGAAGCAATGGGTGTGTGAGAAGGTTCACACTCTTACCTGGGCCTACTGCTTTCTTTTGTGGCAGATGACTGTGCGGAGATTCAGAAAACGACCTGAGCCCAGTACTACGGACCTCGATTTGTCACCACCAGCTAAGCAGGAGCCAAAGCCCTTTGACCGGTTACAACAATTGCTGCCGGCCTCCCAGGCCACACAGCTGCCACGCTCAACTTCTCCTCAAGAGACCACCCAGTCTCGCCCCATGCCGCCAGAAGCTCGGAGACTTATTGTCAATAAGAATGCTGGGGAGACCCTCCTGCAGCGGGCCGCCCGACTAGGCTATGAGGTGAGTGGACTTGCGTGAGCGCGCTGGATCCCAATGAGGAAGCTGAGGGGCAATTGCTTCAGGGAGGGGACTTGGAGAGCAGAGAGCCCAACCCCCACCCCTCCACATCAGGAGGTGTTGTGAGGCCAAACGGTATGTTTGTAGCCTCACTGGTTGCTGTCGCTGGCAGCGGGCTGCATCGGTCAGGGTAGAGAAAGAAAGTCTTCGTGTGCTCAGTTCCTGTGTTCAGTTCCTGTTCCGGCAGGTAGGCTGCCCGGACCAGGCTTGCTCACTTAATCTCTGATAGAAAGTCTGACATAAGCCAGGTCTTGGCGACTGGTGGAATTTTAATGATTTCTTTGGTTTGTGATTAGCAAGGGTGTGGAGAAGCGATTAGCTCTATTTAGGGTGGCTTATGCTATTGCTGGTCGAAAGGTGGTCTTAGTGCGTAGGAAGTGGCTGTGAGGAGGACTGGCACTGAGGTGGGGGAAGGCAGCGCTGACTGGCAATGATGTCTGAGAGAAGCCCTTGGTGTCCCCCTGCCTGAGCACTCCACAGTGTGCTCCCAAGGCTGCGTGACCGCAGTATAACTCACTTTTACCCTCTGATCATCTTTGGGATGGGAACTGCTGGTATCTGCAACTTTTGGGTGAAAAAGTTGCAGAGGGACAGAAGGACTTGGCCTGACTGCTGCTACCGGCAAAGCCTAGCCCTGTCTCCTCATCTTCCCTAGCTCTGGTCAGACTTCTCGCCAAAGAGAAGGGAGCCCAGCCCCCTCCACCTCAGGAGGAGACCCTTTCTGCACCTCCCAACCTCCTGGACCTAACTGGCTCCTTCTGCCCCCTGAATCTCCCCTCCCCCACCCCCTGCCCTTCCACCCCCCCACCCCCACCCCCACCCCCACTCCCTGCACACTTGCCAGTTGAAATTGTGATGCAATAGCTCACAGGGCAAGGCGCGCGCGCAGGAGGGGGGGGGGTTGTTTTGTTTTGTTTTGTTTTTAATGCTGACATCAGCCCCCTGGGATTTGGATGGTGAAAATAAAATGCAGCTCAGCAAGCAAGCTGAGTGTGGTGGTGTGAAGGGCCCACAGGAGGCTAAGGCCAGCAGGATTTCACCACAGTCCTGGCGCCCTCACTCACCTTCATTCTGATACCTTTGGACTTCCTATTAGGCTCACACAGCCCAGCGTTAACTAGTGACCTAGATCCCTGCCTGGGAATTGTAGCTTTGTGGGTGGGAACTTGCGACAAGGATGGTTCTTGGGTGTGCTCGTGTTTCTGGTTGTGTGTGTCATTGTTTGCACCGGCACTTGCCTTTTCAGATCTTTGGATTATTTTAGAACTAAACGGGAAGATCGGTAATTAGCTCAGTGACTGTGGACTAAGCACCAGTGGCTGCCGGTTAGGTTTTTCCCACAAGCCAAGAGCATCACTACCTAGAAGGACGGGGTGAGGCCGTGTGTTCTCCATCCATTTCCTTCCAAGGGGCTCCACCGATGCTGCACGTGGGCTCCCCCAGCAAGCTCACCAGGGGAGACAGTGAGGGAATGAGGGTTCCCTCAAGGGCAGCAGGCTGCTTTGCTCGGAAAGAAAGAAGACATGTACCCTAGCCTTTAATCTTGGCGTCATTGTTTCCAAAGCCCTTACTCCTTTGCAAAGAGAGATGGCAAGGCTCGAGAGACCCTCACGGCTTCTCCAAGCAACAGTTTATAGACAGCCAGCAGGTCTGAGTCCTGCATTAAGGAACCCTTTTTTAGGCTCTATTCCTTTGATGGCTCACGGAGTATTTCTTGAACTTCTCCAACATACAGGCGTAGGTAATTTTCAGTACGCAAGTTTTGATGCCCAGTGTTTTAACCGTTAACGTTAAAACATTTCACTCACCGAGAATCTGACGTTCCCGTATTTCTTTTGGCAAAATTTGAGATGTTCGCTGATAGGGCCCATTCAGATGTGGCAATTTCAAACCTCCTAAATGAAGGACAATTTCTGTTCTTGTAAGGAACTGTCTGTACACACAGCTGTGGCAGAGTTTTCCAGGAGTGAACTTGGTCACTCTTGTTTTCTGTTTGGCTAAAGATGCTATCCTTGTCGCTGAGCCCTATTCTCTTTCAGCTACTGTGAGTCTAGGGGTTTACAGCACCCCATCTCTTCAGTTTTGTCTTAGCTAGACCATTGATCAGGCCAGGCATACTTCCATTGCTTCTATTTCTCCAGCTAAAATGCCAGCATGCAACCACATGCTTGGGCATTTAGTGGTGATGGTTAAATTTTCTATGAATTAAATAAATCATGTTTTTAAAAAAGTTAATGAGGCATTTAATTAATTAACAATGTCGGGTTTATGGCCTTTATGGTTAACATTTTGTGGTTAATGGCATTCGGCTTATGGCCTCTTAACAGAATTGTCCAACAAAAAAAAAACAGTTTGATTTTGTTTAGGAATGGCTGGGCTGTCCTTCAAACACACCCATTCCTGACACAGAAAATAACCAGCTGACACACATCGTCACCATTCTGTCTGTTGGGGGCCGAAGTTGGTATCTGTAAAGAGGCTATTACCCTCCCACCTAGGAGAGCTTGCTTGACCCCGGCAGAGGGGCAGAGGGATGCTGGTCACCTGGGTCAAAGCCCTCCAGCCAGAGCCATTTATTGGGCCTTTTGAGTCTTCCCAGCAGATCTTGTGCCAACAGGCTTGACTGACGGGTCTGATATTTCATCTTGTTTGGGAATCTTAAGCCCTCTGGACCACAGTCACCCCAATTGTTGGGTGAGAACCACTCCCACTTTTCTTCTTCCTGGTGTTTCCTAAGCTGTGGAGAGTGGCATGGGGCACATACCAGATGAGTGGCTCTCAGGCCAAGTGACACCAGTGCAGCCAAGTGAGAATAGGTCATGACAAATGCCTCACCTAGTGTGTGGTCACTGCTACCTTTCCTGCCATCCTCCAGGAAAAGAGAGAATTGATTTAGCCTTCTGCTTTGACTTCTTTCATTTCTAGGTTCCCTCAAATCAGCCCTATAGCGATGAAGGTTTCCAGGTGAGGGCCATAATTGTCAGAACAAATAAACCCTGGGTTGAGAGGACACCAGGCAGACCACCGGGATCCACATAAATTGATCTTTGCACAGCAGTCGGCGGTGCTCAGGGCCCATCCCAGAGTCACGTGACAAGGTCTCTTCCTGACTGGGGCACACAACTCATTAGATTGCAGCCGTCCACTCGAGTCTGGCTAGTAAGGGCCCGCTAAAAGAGCAGCGGCTTCATGCGGTATCCTGGATACCGGTGCTCAGGGCAGGTGGCCTGGGAGCTCAGAGCATTGTGGGCTTTCTGGCAGGTTAGGACCTGAAGGAAGAAATGCCTTGCCAAGCATGCTTTCTCTCTCCCTTCCCTTGTTTTAGCAGGGAGCTACCGTGGTGACCTGAAACTACAGGGCACAGATGGTCAGATTGACCAGCGTGCAGCTTTAGGCTCACAGGGAGGCATCTGGAACATTCTAGTTAGCACCCAAGCGGGCCTTTACCTTTGACTGAACTGTCCTAGAAAGCGCGTAAGGGATTTTTTTTCACAACCCACCTCACGTCAATGATGTTTTATGTCTAACAGACGAGTCCCCCAGTGTTCACGAAGGGAGGCCCAATGTTACCTATGAGGTTTCCCTTTGACTGATAGGCCACCCCTACACTGCTTACCCCCATTCTTAGAAGTTAGTACCGATCTGCTTGGCGTGACTTAGAGGAAGATAGCATAACCTGTTGTTTCCTGGTGGCAGATACTGTACGGTGTGTTTCAAAACTTGCGTAATCATGGTAATAAGACATTGAATAAAGTACTGCTGTGCTTACTGGGAGTGGTTCATATTAATATTTTAACATACTAAAGAAGTGAAATTAATACTTGTGACTCGGATGCAAACTATTGACACCAACGGCCTTCTACAGAGCAGGAGGGGCGGGCTTGTTCTGTTGTGTTGCAGCGTGTGATCTATCCGATTCCTGTCGTTGGCTTAAGTAAATAAGAGTGTATTTCATTGATTCGGTCTTGAGTGGAGTAGAAAGTGAGGGAAAGTGGGGTTATTTGAGGCCTTGGTGTCCTTGGTGTGAATGGATGAAACGCAGAGCACTGCCAAGCAAAGGCTCCACTCCTGGTCTGCCAGCCTTCTTTGTGCCTCTCTTTCCCCCCTGCCTTGTTTATTTGGGGTGGGTTTAGTTTTTGCTTTTAAGACTGAATTTGGCTTTGTATCCCAGGCTCGCCTTCAAGGCTGGTCTCAAACTTGAAGTCATCCTCCGGCCTTAATGTCGTGAGGGATGGCTTCACAGGTGTATAGCACATCACTTGCCTTTGTGTCATGCCCTGGTGGTGTCTGAGATACCTGGCAGAAGCCTCTAGAACTCTGCTGATCATCCAGAGGCCTGGCTGCCCAGCCTCTGCCCCCTGTCTGTACACAGGGCTGTAATTTGCCTGACCTGCTCTGGACTGAAGGATGTTGTTAAGCTTTTCCAGTTTTCTTCACTTTGATCGTCCTTTCTTTTATCTAAACTTGGCCGTCTACAGTCCATAATGGCCCCATGGAACATCGATGAATATGCCCTTGGATTTGTTTTGTTGAGACAGGGTCTCTTTTCTTTCTCTGTCTCCTAGGCTAGCCTTAGACTCATGTTGGTTCACTGGCCTCAGCCTCCTGCGTGTTGGGAATGACGGGTGTGAAGGACCGTGCCTGGCTGTGAATGGGCCCTTTTGAGATCCCTTGCAGCTGGGTCTCTGCGTGCTCCCTCCGCCCTGAATCAAGTGTTTTGGGGCACATTGCTTGCATTCCCACAAACAGCCTATGGAGGCTTGGGAGATGATAAAACACTGTTTGACTGGAGCTGCACAGCCCGGGACCACACAGAACCCTTCACACTGTTGTGGGCCTCTTAGTAAACATCCAGGCACCACGCAAACCACAGTGGGTTCTCAGGCCCCAGTGTGTACTCCTAGAACTATAAAGAAGTCTTCCTTATGAGGTGTCTGTGTGGTGATCCGGATGGTATTTCCCGTTTCCTCCTCACAGGAAGTGGTCTTATATTGCCTGGAGAACAAGATCTGTGATGTGAATCACCGTGACAACGCTGGCTATTGTGCCCTGCATGAAGCTTGTGCCAGGGGATGGCTCAACATTGTTCGACACCTCCTTGAATATGGCGCTGATGTCAACTGCAGTGCCCAGGATGGAACCAGGTCAGTGGAGTGTCTTGTTCTCGCTGCATCTTCTTCCTGCTGAGGAGCAGACCCGTAGCTCTCAGGGAATGCAGGAACACCACCCCCCCCCGCCCCCCAGGAGAGGGGTGGAGAGCAAATTGCATCCTAGACTTGAACTGAACAGATTTTCCTGGCAGGTGTAGACAAAAACCTCCCAGTCTTGGCCAGTTCTTTAGTTCTCTTACAGATCACTGCCTCCAAGGATGCTCGGGTCCTCATGAAGAGTCAGGGAGTGCTGCCTTTTAAAACCTTGAACTGTTCATTGCCATCTGTAAAATCACTATTCAAAGTATTTGTGCTGGGCGGTGGTGGCGCACGCCTTTAATCCCAGCCCTCGGGAGGCAGAGGCAGGCGGATCACTGTGAGTTCAAGGCCAGCCTGGTCTACAAAGGGAGTCCAGGACAGCTAAGACTACACAGAGAGACCCTGTCTCGAAAAACCAAAAAAACAAAACAAAACAAAGTATTTGTGACCCGAAACACCCCTGGGCACAGACTGATGGCCATCTGTCCCTCCCTCCACTGGTTCCTCAGTCACCACCCACATCCAAGCCCTGGTGTTCACCTTGTCCTCAGTCAACACACAAGCATCTTGCTAACGTTTGGGGCTTACACTGCTGGGAGATAGGGCACAAGGGGGTCCCCTCATGGTCATAAATAGCTAGCTAAAAGGCAACCTGTGACTCTTTGACAGTTTTTTGTTTTGTTTTGTTTTGTTTTTATGTAGTCCTGACTATCTTAGAACTCACTATGTAGACCAGGCTAGCCTCGAAGTGTGCGTGCCTTTGCCTCCCCAGTGTCTTGCTCTCCTAATAGCATTGACTCGGGGGCCTGGGGGTCGGTAGTGTATACCCTCCTGTGACTATACCACCGTTAGGCCCTTGGCTTCCAGGCACACAGTGCTGGAATGGGACACGGGAGATGGCTTCTTTTTGCAAATTCTGCTAATAGCAGAGGTGGCTGGGGTTTTTTTGGTGGTGTCTGCATTGGTGGGGTTTTTACCCCTCTCTAAGCTCTGTCCCTACCTCATTTCATTGAAGACATTTTCATCATAGACTTAAGTTCTTCCTTAGGCCAAAGGATAAAATAGGTAGGTGTGTGCTTGAGGACCCGGTGACCCTTTACTGGCTCTTTAGAGGGTTAGGTATCCATAACAGCAGCTGGTTGCCTGTCTCTGAGCTGGTCACTGTGCCTTAGTTTTCCCCTCTATACAATGATAGTGATCCTGCACCCAGGATCCTCACTGTAGGAAGTGTGCATGTATTCATTTTCCATGTGTGTGTATGTACACGTGTGTGTATCCTCAAGCTTAATGTCAGCGTGTGTCTTCTTCACAGGCCCCTGCATGATGCTGTAGAGAACGACCACTTAGAAATTGTCCGACTGCTTCTTTCCTATGGTGCTGACCCTACTTTGGCCACATACTCAGGTAGAACCATCATGAAGATGACTCACAGCGAACTCATGGAGAGGTTCTTAACAGGTATGAATGATCTCACCCAAAAGTCCCTTTCACCTGTGCGCGGACCGCCACTCCTACATACTCTGAGAGAGTAAGGATGGAGGATTGTGAGCGTAAGGCCAGCCTGACTGACGACTTATCAAGGCCTTGGGAGTGGGGGTGTCGATTGGGCCTGCAGTATGTGTGGCTTCAGTTCTTGACGACTTACTTACCTAGCACATGGGAAGCTCTGGGCTCCTGGCCACACCACCGAAGGGGTGGACCTGAAGGGGAGGGGTGGACCTGGAGGGGAGGGGTGGAGGCTCCATATTGTAATTTTGGGTGTGGCTAGGCAGAAAGCAAAGATTTTTCTATGGTGTAATCCTGTTGCAGGGAAACCATTTGGTCTCTTGGTAGTTTCGTTTGTTTGTTTAGTTTCCTTTCCTACAAATCCATTTTTCACCCAAGTATGGCAAGTCTGTGTGAAGTTACACCTCCTAGGCATGCAGTTTTGTGTGGTGGTGTTTGGTCTCAGGGTAAACCCATCTTTAGGCCCCGGGTGTTATGAGATCAGAAAACAGCAGCACAAAGGGGTTTCAGGACTGTCAGGCACTTGAGGTTAAGTTCCTCCTTAGCTGACCCTCGGGACCCGCCCATGCCCACCTTGAGTTGTACGTACTGGGAGAAGTTGCTCAGTGGATGGGAGACAGGGTGTAAAGCTCCAGTCCTCCCTTGGTTTTATATACGAAAGCTGCAAAGCTTCTTTGTTCTCAGTTGGTAAGCCAGGGTGGCCTGTTCCTGAGCAAGTCAGATTCACAGCCACCTACCACAGAGGGCTGCAGACACACTCACAAACCAGCCTGTTAGAGAGGAGATGTGCCCTAGCTGGATCAGCATTTCCTTATTGTCAAATGGGTTTTGCTTTGTGTGGGGACACGGTCCCATAGTGTGGCCCAGGCTGCCCTCAAACTTAAGAGTTCTCTTTCCTCGGCCTCACGAGTTCTGGGATATTACAGTTGTGGGACACCACATCTAGCTTGCCAGTATATTTTATCTTCTGTCCCTGTTCCCCCCCCCTTTTTTCTGCAGACTATTTAAATGACCTACAGGGTCGCAGCGATGATGACTCCAGTGGCTCTTGGGATTTCTATGGCAGCTGTGTGTGTGGTAAGTAATACTGTTCATAGTATAGTGGAGAGGGAGAAAGTGACTTCCCGTGTGTCCACCTGCCCTGGGGGAGGGAGGTGGCCACTAGAAGAACTTGGGAGCTAAGGAATCTCGTTAGAGGTCTGAACGTGGTGGTCCAGCTGAAGTCCCCTAAAGCCAACTGATCCCTCTCTCATTTGCCTTACATTAGAGCCAGATGATGAAAGCGGATATGATGTTTTGGCTAATCCCCCGGGACCAGAAGACCAAGATGAAGATGAGGATTCCTATAGCGATCTGTTTGAGTTTGAGTTTTCCGAAAACACGCTCTTGCCGTGTTATAACATCCAAGTGTCCGTCGCTCAGGGGTGAGCATGGCTATCTGTGGGGGCAAAAGAGCCAAGCTGCTTCTCAGGCAGTTTGTCCCTTTAGGCAGATAAACGTGGATGAGCAGGTGGCTCCTTAGCTGTCCAGAACCTTGGCGAAGGGTCCAGATTGGCTTGCTCATTTATGTCCAGTGGAGACAGGGCTAAACCAATGCATGTTGATCCAAGATTGCCCCTGTGAGAAAGCAGGAGCTGAAGAGCTGCCATCTTGGATCAACACTTAAGAAATGAGTCTTCTTCCCCTAGCAAGTATCATCCCATCCCCAAACAAGTCACCCCAGGCACTTGAGGTATAATTGGACTGTAGTGACAAACTACCTCCTTACCTAAGACTAGGACAGTCACACTTAGAGTCCGTCATGTACCATCAGATCTAGTTAGATCCCATGTTCCCCCTATGGGTGTGACAGGACTCCTTAATCATCAGTCCTTTGGGGTGTACATGTTAAGAAACCGCTATACTGTGTGTTGACAAGGGTGCTTAATGAATAATATCCTCTCACGCTCTGAAGCTATAAACACATATACTATTAACAAACAGGGTGTCCCTACCCCAACTGAAGGATGGGGTGGAATTCAGAAAGGGGAGGAGAGATAGCCTTCTGTGTCGTGTGGTGTATCAGTGAGGGTCCTTGGCGAGGTCAAAGAGGTCAGGATGCAGCCCCCACAGGGTCCACTGAGAAGCATGAAGCAAGTGTTCGCCAGAGCTGGGTGGGTAGGGCTTTCTGCATTCGTCTCCATCCACAGCAGGCGCACTGAAGCTTGTTCAAATACTAGTGGATAGTCTCTTTATAAAACTAGACTTACTTCCCAAGTCCTCTGTGCTAACTCTCCTTCCCTTAAAGTCAGTGGTGAGCTATGGTAGAAGGGGGCAGAGGGCTGAATAGACCACAGCCGGCCCTGAGTTGTGCTCCAGACTAGTCAGGATGTAGTAGTACCTTTCCATTTGGCTGGAAATCTGACCCCACCCCCTTTCTCTCTTATAGGCCACGGAACTGGCTACTGCTCTCGGACGTACTCAAGAAGTTGAAAATGTCCTCCCGGATCTTCCGCTGCAATTTTCCCAACATAGAAATCGTCACCATTGCAGAGGCTGAGTTTTACCGACAGGTCTCTGCAAGTCTCTTGTTCTCTTGCCCCAAAGACCTGGAGGCCTTCAACCCTGAAAGCAAGGAGCTCTTAGATTTGGTGGAATTCACCAATGAGCTCCAGACTCTTCTGGGTTCTACAGTAGAGTGGCTGCAGCCCAGTGACACAGGCCATGAGGGCTACTGGTGAGCTACGTGCCCTGCCCCACTGGCCATGTACAGTGTGTTATAGTATTAACCTTTGTGCATATGTGTCATACAACAACGGTTTCTGTAAAGAAAGGACACTATTACATATGAAAATATCTCTTCTTTATATAAGAGACGTTATTCCACCCAGAAGAACCTAGAAGCCTGTGTTTTCTTTCTAAACTTTTAAATCAGTTTTTATGAAGCTGTTCAAATAAATGTCATTGTTTTCCAACACAAATGCTTTGAGATCTGTATGTTCATTTTTACTCGGAACATTTCTTTTCTGTTCTGTTCTTTTCTAAGGAGGAGGGGAAAAAGTGAAAGGAGCTCCATACTTTAATTTCCTACAAAGCTCTGGTGACAGACTGGCCATGAGGGTACTGTATGGCCAGATCGCTGTGATTGGTTTGGGGGAATGAGTTGGGTGAAGGCTCTTGGTGGTGATTTGCTTTTAGGTTTTGTTTACAGAGTACCTGCTCACACCAGGTAAACGCTATTGGATGTACTCCAGTAGTGTGTAACATAAATTCAAACCATAGCCACACACAACTAATTGTATGAAACTTTTGTACCCTAATTTAAAAGCTGTGAAATTACTTTTCACACATCAAACCGGACTGTTTATATGTTTAAACATTTTATGCTCTTATTTAAAGAAGACTTTGAGCTATTTTTTTCTGTACCCTGTAAAATATTGAAAACTAACATAATATGTTGAAGGTTGCTTGAAAATGTACATAAAACTAAAATTTTCTGAATTGTGTGTTTATGTTTGAAATCTGTGTTTTAACTTTGTAAGTAAATTCTCTGCCTTTGTATTTATATTTTACAAAAATTTTCTTAAAAGGCAATAAACCTGTTGAGGAAAGGAGCAAATTGAAGCACTTTGCATCCTTTGTATTCCTAAAGTGCTGCTTTTGTCACTGGTCTCTTTTAAATGATGGTGATGGATTCCCCATAGGCAACTTACAAACAATTTTGTCTCCAGAAACCAAAGTAGACTACAGAGTTCAGGGGAACTGTGCTGAGAAGATGATCTGTCATCCCGTCCCAAGATTCTGAGTCTTACATCTCCCTGATCCTTTTTTGGACCTCGTACATGCTAAATAACTATGCCACCATCGGGCCACACCCTCCTTTTTTTTTTTTTTTTTTTTTAAGACAGTGCTCTCACTTTTCTTCCAGGGTTCCGAGTCAGTCCTCCTGACAGGGTTACAGACATGTACTAGCATATCCAGCCCTCAGAAATGTGTTCCCTTTCTCCTTGGGTTGTCCTGGCTGACTTGCATTGCTTTCCTCCACCTTCACCTGCAATCTCACACCATTACACACCTTGGTCCTTTAGGAGAGCTTTTCCCTGAAATGCTATATTTATTGTCACTTTTCTTCCACTAGGCCTCTTTTTGTTCTTTTACTCTGTTTAGCCTGACCAGCAAGGTCAGCAGTTTCAACGTTTCCACTGCCTTTACATTTTTTCTACCGCTATCTACTAGCATTGTCAATTAATCTAGTCCACAATCATTTAACTTCATTCTCTTAAACACAAAGGCTGGAAAGCTGCTAGCCACTGGGCTCCCTTGCAGCTAGCTTTGCCCTCCAACGAAAGAATCAAAATGGAAAGATGAGTTAGGGAAACTTCTACTTATTACTATATTGCAGCATCTAGTTGTCAAGTGGAGTCTTAGGGGCACCAAGATGGGGGAAGGGCAGGGATGGAGGAGGCCTGCAAATCAAGATACGGTTGGGAATGAGGAAATGTAGTGTGGTTGGATAACTGTGTAGATTAGAGACTTTTTTTTTTTTTGGAAGATGGATTACCAGGTGAAATTCGAAATGTACACCAAAAAAAAAAAACAGGCAAGATTTCTGTTCCTTGGTTTGGTTTGGTGTTTGGTTTTTCGAGACAGGGTCTCTCTGTGTAGCCTTGGCTGTCCTGGACTCACTTTGTAGACCAGGCTGGCCTCGAACTCACAGAGATCTGCCTGCCTCTGCCTCCTGAGTGCTGGGATTACAGGCGTGCTCCATGGCACCCAACTTCTGTTCCTTGTCTTTTTGACCAACTTTTATAATCATGAGAAAAAAACCACAGAAGCCTTTTTCTACAGAGAGAAGCTCCTGTCATCCAATGCCAATACTCTTCCCCACTCCAGACTGAACATTGTTCCGAGTTTGGTGAGATTTGGTTAGGTAGAGCACTACCTCAAACTAGGTAGGAGGGCCAAAATCGGAGGTGGGGTAGGGTGGGGATTGGATAGCAAGCCAAGACCAGCTCAGTAGTGCTGCCGGCAGAAGGGATCTCAGTAGAAGAGTTCAGGATAAGCGAACCACTCTTAAGAGAATAAAAGGCCATCGGGAGCTTCAAGGAAATCCACACCAAAATTCCAACCTTGTTTCGGCAAAGAGAGCCGGAGTGGGGCCTTAGGATGTGTGGACAAAATAAGCTCCATGTAAAAAACTTGAGGTTCTGCTTTACAGTATTAGGGAAGGCTGGTAGAGAGCCTTCAGGAGGCTCCTGACGTTGGGAACAAACTAGAAAAAGCCTGGGCTGATGGGATGGCTCAGGTAGAAAGGGTGCCTGCTACCAAGCCTGAGTTCCATTCCTGGGACCCACACGGAAGGAGAGATCCTACTCCCTCAAGTTGTCCCCTGACCTCTGTAAACCCACCTTGGCACATGTGTGTGCCCCTCCCCCCACATACATGACCATAATTTTAAAAAAAACAAAACAAAAATTTTTTTACCTAGGTGTGATGGCACTTGACCTTAATTGCCACATCTGGGAGGCAGCAGCAGGTGGGTAGTCTCATAGTAAGTTCCTCACAGGTAAGGCTACTTAGTGAAACCTTATCCCCAAAAATATGGAGCCAGAAAAGGTGGTAGCATGCACATTTAATCCTATCACTTGGGAAGCTGAGTTCAAGGCCAGCCTGGTGTACAGAGTAAGTTCCAGGACAGGCTGAACAGAGAAACCGTGTCTCAAAAACCAATAAATAAATAAGTAAAATTTAAAAATATAAAAAATAAAACCTTAAAAGTAAAAGGTGGTTACTCCAAACCAAATTTGTGGAATATTTTGTTTAGTTTTAATTGGAGTACTGAGGTTAGCCCAGGGCTATGCATGCTAACTAAGTTGAACAACATACATGTTTGTGTCAGTAGATGCATTGAACAGAACCAATGGAATTACACACACACACACACACACACACACACACACACACACACACACACACGCTTATTACATCTCCGTACGTTGAAATAGTAACAACAGCTGAATTACACCTAAGAGGCTGAGAACCCATCCAGTAGTGGCTTGTTCCTTGACATTGGGTACCTCAGAATCTACGATCTGGCATTGAAAATCCTGGAAGGTTCTGAGGTGGCTCCTCCTGCCTCCACTTTGGAAGTTCTGGTAATAGCATAGTGATGAGCAGCAATAGCTACTGCATGTCAACAGGGCAGCTAGAGGGAAAGCCAAGCAGGGTGACCTTCCTTCCGCCTTCCCCTTTTTAGCTGCACTGCTACCAGAAGGTGCAGCCCACAATTAGAGCAGGTCTTCCCATATCTGTCAAGGCAATCGGGATAGTTCTTCCAGTGAGGCTCTCCATGCATGACATGAAAACTGACTGTAATAATGTTTAAATTTTTGCAGGGCGTGGTTGTGCATGCCTTTAATTCCAGCACTCAGGAGGCAGAGGCAGGTGGATCACTGTGAGTTTGAGGCCAGCCTGGTCTACGAAGTGAGGCCAGGACAGCCAAGGCTACACAGAGAAACCCTGTCTCGGGGAAAAAGAAAAAAAAAAAACACCAAAAAACAAAAAAACAAAAGTTTACATTTTCTTAAAAGATATTGGGTGAAAATAGATGAACAAAGACAGACCAAATTTGAACATAAACCAGAACACATTCAAGCTTTGTGCTGCACTGATGCCATGGCCACACAAAAAGACATAGCTGATGCTCCAAACACAGCAGTCTGGTCCTCCTAAGTCAGCTGGCTTTGTGGGCTTGCCTTACCATGTGGTACGTTTTTCAAATTGTTGTTTTGAGGGAGGGTGCTTTTATTTGGTGGCTGTTGCTTGAAAAAGGGTCTACTGTAGTGGATATAAACATGTTTTTGTTTTGATCTCAAATGTGGGATGTGAAACAGACTTGTGTGAGGGTTGGTGGTGTTTGTCCACTGGCAACAGACTTGGGAGAGGACGTGTGGTATTTGTTCACTAGAGGAAGAACTGCCTCTTGCAGGGGCATGGTCTTTGCCAACTGATAAACTTCCTCATATGGACTCTGAGAGGATATAAATATATATCTCCCCAAAACAAGAGGCTTGGCTTTTTGGTTTTGGCATTGGTTCCCATCGTTTGACTGTTCATCATTCTGCTTCAAAATGTTCCTAGAAAGAAACCTCCAGAGACCACTTTGAGGTTCTGGGTTCGGGCTGCTACTCCCAATTCAGGCTGCTGTGGTTTCAGTCACCTTTGCTGAATTGCTGCTTTGCTGTTTAACAGGTCTGCTGAAATCCTGACGAAGAGTGGAATCGCTCCAAGGAACTGAGTCTCAGATGGTCGACTTCTCCTTGTTCCCATTAACCTCTTTTCTCTCCTACCTAGGGCAGGTGGGTTGGAAAGGAGGTATAGGCATTAAAGAAGCCCAAAGGAAGTAGGTTTGTAAAAGTTCAAGGCCTCCAGTCTACTATAGCTCAGGCTGACCTTACTTGGTATCCAAGGATACTCGGTATCCCAAGGCACTTAGGAGGCAGAGGCAGGTGGATCTCTGTGAGTTTGAGGCCAGACTGGCTTCCAAAATAACTTCCAGGACAGCCAAGGCTCCACAGAGAACTCCTATCTTGAAAAACCAAAAAAAGAAAAAGAAAGAAAGGAAGGAAGAAAAAAGAAAAAGAGCCAGGAGAGAGAATTTTGTCAGGAAATGTTTGACTTGAATCCAGTTTTGAGGAAACAAACCCAGAATGAGGGCCATTCTTTGAGACAACTAGCTCCTCCTCTTCTTTTCCTTCCCCTTCCATTGTCTTCATCTTCATCATCATCTTCGTCATCATCATCTTCTTTGTTAAAAATCAGTGTCATGTGGGAAAAAATTTGAGGAGGAACTGTCCTAAATTAGAGAAGGGTGGGGAAAAAAAAAAGGACAATGAACTGCACAGCCTAAGCTTTGACAGACTCCTAGATGTAAGCAGGGAGTAAAAAGCTGTAAGACACATGGGGGCTCTTACTGAGTTCTTATTTATATGTAATAAAAAAAATCATAGCTGGATGTGCTGGGGCATGCCTTTAATCCCAGCATTCCTCTGCAGGCAGATCTCTGAGTTCAAGGCCAGCCTGCTCACAAAGCAAGTTTCCAGACAGCAGGGCTATACAGAGAAACTTTGGAAATTTTGCACCCATGTAACTACTCCCAGTTAAGACCCTACTAGAAAACTAATCTCTCACTCACTGTGGTGGGGCAAGCCTTTAATCCCAGCACTTGGGAGACAGAGGCAGGAGGATCTCTGTGATTTTAAAGGAGATCTGGTCTACAGAGTGAGTTCCAGGACAGCCAGGGCTACACAGAGAAACCCTGTCTCGAAGGAAGGAAGGAAGGAAGGAAGGAAGGAAGGAAGGAAGGAAGGTCTCAACACCAAAGTTCTTTGTGATCTTTTTTTTTTCAACACCACCTTCACGCTATGCACCCACTGATGTGGTCATATAGAGCCAGTTGGAAAGTTGAAATCAAGATTGTAAATTCTTGGGGCTAGAGAGACAGACAGCTCAGCAAATTAAGAACTCAAACTGCTCTTCTGGAGGACCATCTCTATAGCAGTAGCTCACAGCACTCACAATTCCAGTCCTTGGGGGATCCAGTGCCCTCTGACTTCACATACACACACACACACACACACACACACACACACACACACACGGCAGGGAGGGTGTTGTGGGCTTAGATTTAAATTTGGTTTTGGGTAGTGGTCTTTTCTTACATTGATGCTGCCTTCCTCCTAGTGCACTCTGGTTTAAACGAAGGTAATTTACCAGCCAGCTCTCCTCTTGAGCAGGAAGGTTCTTGTGAACACACTGAAACTTGGAAGGCAGAAACCAGCTGTTAGGGAGAGGCTAGGCCAGTGCAAGGAGCTAGAACCTTCTTGTGGTCGGGCCACAACATTTCACTCATTCACTAACCATCACTTCCAGTGCTAGACTCATTCATCCAGGTAAGATGCAAATCCAAAGTAGCCACTTTGGCTCATGGCCTCCTCCTCCTCAGTTTGGCTGACCTTTCTTAAAACTAAGTTGGCTGCCTTCTAAGAATGGCTTTCCCTGCTCATCCTGCCCCCCACCACCACCACCAGGATCACAAAAAGGTTTCTCTGTTTTAGCCCTGGCCGTCCGGGACTCCCTTTGTAGACCAGGCTAGCCTAGAGCTATCAGAGATCTCCTTGCTTCTGCTTCCCAAATGCTGGGTTTAAAGGCGTGCGCCACCACACAAGGCATCCTTCCTTCCACACCAATCAGAAGGCTCCACATACCTTTCCTACCTTCTCCTGTAGATGCCTGATCAGTCAAGGCTCATGGTGCTAGGTCATCAGAGTCACAGACATTCTGGACAGGCTTGAGCTCAGAGCGAGACCTTGTCCCAAAATACCAAAAGGAAGGGAGCAGGGAGCAGGGCTGGAGGTGGGGAAGAAAGTAGACTGAAAAAGTGCTTTCGAAGAGTGGTAGGGTCAGAGAAGGTCCCTGGGCAGGGGGAGGGGCCGCAAATAAGACAAGTGGACAAAGAAATGAGCGGTGAGTGCAGCAAGATGCTTTGTCCCAGCTGCACCACTCAAGAAAGAAATGTCACACACAGAATATCGACCAAAATAGAAGGCAAATTGCAGAAGAATACGTATAATGTGACACATTCATAGAAAGTTTAAAAATAGGCAAAATACCACGTTATATTCTTAATGTGGTTCCAACTAGCTAGGGATGGTGTAAAAACAAGAAAAGGAGTGATACGGACTGATTACAACCGCCTGTGGCTCTAGCTCCAGGGGACCCGATGCCTCTGCTCTCCACACCTGTCCATGTGAGTACGTACCCTCACAGAGACATACACCAGTACACATAATTAAAAATAAAGATATATGTAGGCTCAGTTTTCTTAGCCAATATATTTTATTACGAACTTATTAACCGAGAGCACCTCACTTATAACCCGACTAACCTAAACAATAGGAAAAGGAGATTAAAGAATACAATAACGAAACCGTAAGGATATCAGTTCCGAGGAACGATTCTCCTGGTGTAATCAGCAGGATTTCTTCTGCTGGAACCTGGAATAACCAGAAAACCCTGATCCTCAGCCAGAGCCTGGAGCCCCGAAGCTTCCCTCGAGCGGTTCTCTCTAGGAGCATCTCAAAGTGCAGCAATGAACAGCCAAAACTAATCCCAAGTCACCAAAAGCCCCGCCTCCACTTCTGGGCTCATTTATGTATCTCCTCCCAGAGTCTGTTCACAGGATCTTTTCAGCTGGCAACAATCAAGCTCCTGAATGAGGTGGTCGGTCTTCTAGTGGATTAACTTCACCTGTTCTCTCACGAGACCATTCCAATCCTGCACTTGGGATCCTAAAAAACAGGTTTATCTCTCCTTCAGATATATCTTTTTTTTTTTTTTAAATTATGGCTGGGATGTGGCTCCTCCGGTAGAGTGTAAAGGTAGCATTCATGAAGTCTTGGCCTTGATCCCCAGCACTGCAGAAGCAGGTGGAGGCAAGAGGAGAAGGAGGAATTCAAGGTCATTTTCTACCACACAGCAAATTGAAAGCAAGCCTGCGCTAGGAGAAACCCTATCTCCAAAACCGAAATTCTTTGGACAGGCATGGTGATTCACTCTGGGACTGATGAGGTAAGGCATTCTGGATCAGTCTGTACAATCAGAGACTCTGTCAAAAAAAAAAAAAAAAAGAGGAAGGAGTAAGAGAAAGGCCGAATATCCTACTCTTCCAGAGGATCTGAGTTAGATGGGCAGCATCCACATGGTGCCTCACAACTATCCATCACTCTGGTTGCAGGAGATCCAACTCCCTCTTCTGACCTCCTTGGGTACCACTAACACACGTGCTACCTAGACATATATGCAGGCAAAACACTGAAAATATACACCTAAAATAGTTTTTAAATTCGGTGGCAAGCTACTGAAGAAGATATTCAGTGTCCACCTCTGCCCCCTCCCCCCCACACACACGGAGAGAGGAGGGGGGACCTAAATGTTGGTCACCTGATGAATGAATAAAGAATGTGAAGTACTCAAAACAAAACACAACAAAACAGAAGCCAGGAAGCCAGGCACTCGGGAGGCAGAGGCAGGCGATTCACTGTGAGTTCGAGGCCAGCCTGGTCTACAAAGCGAGTCCAGGACAGCCAAGGCTACACAGAGAAAGAAACTTTGTCTTGAAAAAAAAAAGAAGAATGTGAAGTACTCAAGGAAGAACATGCTCCCGTGAGGTAAGCCCCTTTGCAGGCATGCGGAGTGAAAGAAGCTCCACAGACCACATGAGACCAGTCACTGGTGATGTCTGCAGCAGGCAAATCCACAAACACAAAGCTGACTAGTGAGGCCCAGGTACTAGGGAGAGGCTACAGTGACTGAGGACCCTCCAGGCTTTGGAAGGGCTATGGTGAAGTGTCCTTAGTGCATCCGGAAGATACGTACACAGTGCTATGGATATATTCAAACCATTTGATGGCACAACTGAAATGAGGCAATTGGTTGGTATGGGAATTATATCTCAATACTGATGTTTTCAAAAAGGAACTTCATGTCTCAAAGCAGGAACAATTTCTTTGCTTGGGAAGCTGCAGTTTGAGCAGCCCTCCCTGGGACAGCTCACCTCTGATCCACTGGGCGTTGGCTTGGGTGGCGCAAGGACTGGGCTGGAATCTTCTAGACCAGAAGCCTCTCCTTTACCCCATCTCCAGCTTCCAGTTGCGAGCTGGAATAACAGCTGCGTCCAACAACTGAAACATGGTAGTTTGGCCTGGGGCCCAGGCCTTTTTACCTCCCTTGTAGCTGGGTGAAGGGAAGAGGTCATTCACAAACTGTTTCCTTCCCTGACCTGGCTGTCAATGTCATACATGGTCACTTTTACCACGTTCTTTTTGCTAGAAACCAGCCCGTATTTTAAAAGAATTGCTTGGACCTTCCTGACTGTGAGAAGCATTGGGGAATTCATTTATTTATACATAGGGTCTCATGGTGCCCCATCTGGCCTTCAACTCAGTAGGGAACAACAACAACAACAAAAAATGACCGTAAACTCTTGTTTTGTTTTTGTTTGTTTGTTTGTTTTGTTTTTTGAGACAGGGTTCCTCTTTTAGTCCTGGCTGTCCTGGCCTCTTAGTAGACTAGGCTGGCCTCGAACTCACAGAGATCCACCGGCCTGCCTCTGCCTCCCGAGTGCTGGGATTAAACTACTGCACCACCACACCTGGCCTGACCTTAAACTCTTAATCCTCTTGCTTCTATCTCCTGGGTGCTGGATAACAGCCTTATACCATCACGCCCAGTTTATATGGTGCTGGGCATCAAACCCAGATCCTACTAATAGGCAAACCTTTTACCAATTGAGCTACAACCCAACCTGGTCTACATAGCAAGTTCTAGGACAGCCAGAGCTACACAGAGAAACTCTGTCTCAGAATAAATAAATCTGTAAAAGTAACTTATTTGCTTGATTTAATTGTCATCTAAGAGGCCTACTGCCTCCATCTGTTAACCTAGGCCTAGTCCTGGAAGCTTCTAGCCTCTGTACAATCTAACCTAGGCCTAGAATGTTTTCAGGCCTCTGAGACTTACTGCTGAATAAGCTCTCCCTTTCTAGTTCTTTCTGAACTCTGGTTTCTTGGTTCAACTCAGCTGTTACGGCTTCAATTCCTCTCCTAGCTGACTGATTCAAACTGGCTTCTGAGTGAATTGTCCTTCTTGGTCTCATACTAACTTTGGCAATCTGTTCTAATCTTCTGGCTTATTCTGTCTTCACCTATGTCTGGCTTGCTCTTTCATTCAACCTCTCTCTGTAAAAATTCTCCTGGTAAAAGCTGCCTCTGAGCCAGGCGCGGTGGCACATGCCTTTAATCCCAGCACTCGGGAGGCAGAGGCAAGTGGATCTCTATGAGTTCCAGGCCAGTCTGGTCTATAAAGCTAGCCCAGGACAGTCAAGGTTACATAGAGAAACCCTGTCTCAAAAACAAAACAAAACAAAAAAAAGAAAGAAAGAAAGAAAAAAAAAAAGAAAAAGAAAGCAAAAAACGCTGCCTCTGAATTCTGTGAACTGACTGAACTGCTACAAACTCATCTCCACTCGATTGCTGAACAGCACTGACTAGAGAGACCTGCATGCTTCTGTCTGAGTGCTGGGATTAAAGGCCTATACCACCATGCCTGGACCTAAGCTTTTCTTTACCCGGAACTTGTTCTATACTAGGCTGGCCTTGAACTCAGAGATTTACCTGCCTCTGTCTACTGGGATTAAAGACTTATCTGTATTTCAGCCAGATCACACAGACCTAGAAGGTCTTTAGATGTGATCTCTTACCAGACCAGCCAAGTTCTGAATTAAAATTCCTCTAAATTTTTTTTTAAAGTTTCTTCTTCAATATTGTATTTGTTATTTTTATGTGTATGGGTATTTTGCCTGCAGGTATGTATGTGTATCACTTTGGTGCCTGGTACCCACAAAGGCCAGTAATAGGCATCGGGTACTGTTAAACCAGAATTACAAATGGGTGTGAACCCTCCAATGTGGATGCTGAGAACTGAACCTGGATCCTCAGCATGGGCAATCAGAGCTCTTAACTACAGAGACATCTCTCTGGCCCCTTCTCTGTTAGTTTTGATAGCTCCTGTGGCTTTTTAGTGCACTAGAACTTTTTAAAGTTTGTATATTTGGTCTTTAAAACTTTATTTACTTATGTACTTGTGACAGAAGATCATATACATGTCACACATGTGTAGAGATCAAAAGACACTTGTGGGGGCAAGCTCTGTCCTACCGTGTGGCTCCCTCAGATCAAACTCAGCTTTTAGGCTTGTGGCTGGACAGCTTTACCTTCTGAGCCATCTCAGCAGCCCTAGGTTTCCTCTTCTTTTGAGACTCAGTCCATTCTTTAACTCATGCTTGCCTGAAACTCACTGTGTAGCCTAAGCCACCCTCAAGTTCACAGAGATCCTCTTGCCTCAGCCTTCAGAATGCTGGGAGTTGGCTATTACAACTGCCTGGCACATTAAGATCTAATTCATCAATGCCCTGTGTTGTTTTTGTTTTTATTATTTGTTTTGACATGGGGTCTAAATATATATATGTATGTGTATGTGTGTGTATGTGGTGCGTGTGTATACACATACATATATATATGTACACACACATACACGCACACACACACATATATATATATTTAGACACACACATATATGTGTGTGTATTTGTATACATATACTATATATACGTATATATACATACATATACACCGGCTGGCCATCATGCCTGGCAATGTCTTGTTCTGTTTAATTTTAAATTACATTGATTGATTGATTGGCTGGCTGCCTGTATGCACATGTCCAGGGGTCTGCATTTACCATAGAAAGTATGTGGAGGTCAGAGGACAACTCA
Source organism: Acomys minous (assembly GCF_964271855.1). Lineage (NCBI taxonomy): Eukaryota > Metazoa > Chordata > Mammalia > Rodentia > Muridae > Acomys > Acomys minous. Next base: position 111,269,534 of record NC_140488.1, on the reverse strand, counting down.
AGGGAGTTGCTTTTCTCCTTCGGGGTCCTGGGGATTGAAGGCAGGTTATTAATCTTTGGTGGGAAGGTCTCTATCTAACCTACTAAACCAATGTGCTAATCTTGTGTTTTATTTTTCCGAGAGGCTAGATAGTGTCAATAACCTTTACCCCCGCCCCCCACTCCCACCCAGTCATCTATCTCCAAAGCCTCCAGATATGGGGTTACAAGGGGTTGTGAGCCCCCCCCCCCACATGGCTGCTGGGAACTGAATTCTGGTCCTCTGCAAGAACAGCAGGGGCTCTTAACTGCTGAGCCACCTCTCCAGCCTTCTATACAAAGTCAGAGTGCAGCTACCAGCCAGGAGGTGGGGACGGTTCCAAATCTCCCCTTTTCCTTGCACTCCATCCCCAAACCTGCTTCTTTCTTCTTTTTGGACCAACACCACAGTTCTGAAAAGCAACAACACAAAATGAACTACAATTTAGGCCACTGCAAGTTTGGGGCTGAGGATGCAACTCAGTGGACAGAGTGAGTGACACTCTTAAAGGTCTGGATCCTATCTGCAGCACCGCATAAATGAGACATGATGGCACACGTGTCTGTGGCAGAAGGACATGGTAGCTCAGATACTTATAGCAGGAGCATCAGGAGGTCAAGGTCAGTTTGGGCTACCTAGCAACTTTGAGGCCAGCCTAGGATACATGAGACTCTGTCAAGAATTCCATGTTTAGAAACGGAGCTTCCAGAACTCTGCACAAAAGTCTCTGTCCATTTTCTTTTCTGGTCCCAGGTGCCCTACATTGTGACCCGGGTGTCCTAAGTTCCCTGAACACAGTCACCAAGATCTACTCAGCCCTCTGCTGTACAATGGCCCCTCCATCAATGATGGAGACAGACTTGGCCTGGGTTCCTTAATTACCAGTTTAAAGGAGAGAGACAATCCCATCTCTTCGCCCTGGGTTACTCTCTATGCACTGGCTACTTCGTATCCCAGGCAACCTACCTGCAGGAATTTGTATTGTCTGTCGCTAAATTGGAGATCTTGGTGGCTGAGAGTTTTCTTTGTGTTCCCTCGGCCCTGGTACCAGACCCAGCTGGGGGAAGGCCTTGTCTCGTGTGTGGAATTGTCATTACTTAGCAAAGAGAGGGGACATGTGCTCCTGTTCCCTCCAGGAAGCACTAGTGCACAAATGCCACCCCTTTTACTCATTTGTCTCTTTGTTTTCGAGTTAATTAAACTCTCCGGAGTCTTTCTGGAGCTGTGATCTCCCCAAGGCAGCAGGGCCTTCAGCCTTAGCATTCTATGTTCTCTCTGGTACTGTGGAGGCCTGGGTTAGACAAATCACTAGCGAGACCAGTAGTTTGGGGGAAAGTCTGGGTTACATACTGAGATCTTGCCTTAAACAAAGTAAAACAAAGAGCAAGCTAGTGGACAAAAAGACCGAGGGTGGGGCTCTGGCGAATACTTGCTCAACATTTGTGAGGACCCAAGTTCAAGCCTTAATACCAATGAGTAAAATTAAATGAGATCAGAAGTTGGGGGCGGGGGGGGGGGGGCGGAAGCCGGGCGGTGGTGTTACACACCTCCAATCCCAGCACTAGGGAGGCAGAGGCTAGAAGATCTCTGTGAGTTTGAAGCCATCCTCATCTACAAAGTGAGTCCAGGATAGCCAGGAATATACAGTGAAACCCTGTCTGGAAAAACAACAAAACAAAAAACAAAACAGGAAAGAAAGGAAGGAAGACCAAGAGAGGAGGAGGAGAAGAAGAAGAAGAAGAAGAAGAAGAAGAAGAAGAAGAAAGGAAAAGTACATGAAAGTAGGTGAGACAGGATACTGAGGGTTAAAGTTTCAATTGGAGATTGGAGTGGAGGAAGGGGGTTGGTTAACCAAATCTAAGAATGCACTAAAAAAAAAAAAAAAAAAAAAAAAAGGCCGGTGGTGGCCCATGCCTTTAATCCTAGCACTCAAGAGGCAGAGACAGGCAGATCTCTATGAGCTTGAGGCCAGCCTGATCTACATAGTGAATTCTAGGATAGCCAAGGCTACATAGTGAAACCTTGTCTTAAGAACCAAACAAGCAGCCAGGTGTGGTAGCGCACGCCTTTAATCCCAACACTCAGGAGACAGAGGCAGGCGGATCGCTGTGAGTTCGAGGCCAGCCTGGTCTACAAAGTGAGTCCAGGACAGCTAGGGCTACACAGGGAAACCCTGTCTCGAAAAAAAACAAAACAAAAAAAGAACCAAACAAGCAGTGTTTGTGTGTGTGTGTGTGTGTGTGTGTGTGTGTGTGTGTGTGTGAGAGAGAGAGAGAGAGAGAGAGAGAGAGAGAGAGAGAGAGAGAGAGAGAGAGAGAGGGAGGGAGGGAGGGAGGGCGAGCGAGCATCTTCTGCTATGGAGAAACTACTTCCTCAGTTGAGATAAATCCATCAGCATCTGAGAGTTCCAAGTCTGTACTCCCACTCGGGTCTCCCCTCCCCCCTCATCTCCACTGCACTCTTTACCATCAGTGCCTTTAGTTTAGCTTCCAACTCTCAGAGGCTGGGACTTGAGTTTTCACTGTAGGTTAGCCAATCTTCGCATGAGGGCTTGGGTTTGATTTTTCTGAAGCTTAAGCTCTTTGGCTGCTGGAAAGAAGATTCTTTTTTTCAGGGAACAGAAAAAAACTCTTTAGACTATTTATGCAAATCTAGTGCTGGTTAATTTCTTTCACTGAGCTCATACTTTTCCTTTGTCAATTTTAAGCTTCTAGATGCAACCGAACTAACGTCGTCATTTTCCCTCCTTTCCCATAAAGTGTCAAAAGTTTATATATGGAGTCACTAAATTCCTTGTTCCCCAAAGGACTCTGAACACAGCTGCCCTGCATGAGTAGAACATACTTTCTCCCTGGAGACGTGAATCATCAAACGAAAAATCTCGGCACCATGTGTAGGCTACCTCCCTATGAATTATTAGCCAATGAGGCCCTGGAGGCCTCTAAAACAACAGGGGCTATTGCCACTGCTCCTGGCTACCCACCATAACTATATGGCAAAAGACTACTGCTGAGGAGAACACACTTTGGTCACAGACGTAGAGAAATCAAGCAGGAAATGACGTAGAGACTTCTTCCCTTCTGGTTGGATGTCGTAGTGTCAGCAGCAGGTGCCACGCAGACCACTGGGGTTGAAAAAACATCAGTGGTACCAGCCAGTGAAGTCTGGATGTTGGTGTGCCAGGCAAGATGTGGTCACTGGTGCAATAGCGGCATAAAGGTTAGGACAACGGCCAGTTATTCTCTGATAGGATTTGAGGCCTGCTTCACAAGAGGGAACACATACCTAGTCCTGTAACCCTGATCTAAACCCTGTGGCTCAGAGGTCAGCGGCCCTACTGTGGAACCTACTGCTGTGGTTTTGCTAAATGGACATGCTGTCAAACTGTCTTCCAAATATATGTGTTTATACTGACAGGGCTACTGTCAGCTTTGGTCAGGGAAGCTTCTTCCTGCAGTAAGGCAGCAGTGAGGGCAGACCCGGAACTGGTTAGCTAATAAGTGGCTGTTGAATGCTTAGCCCTAAATAGGACATCTATACCAAACCCCGAAGCCTGAGCGAAAATTCGGGAAGAGGGAGTTAGAAAAAAATGTGAGAGTAGAAGGATGGAGGTATACTATGAAAGGAAGGAGAAGGAGAAGCAGAAGCAGAAGCAGAAGAAGAAGAAGAAGAAGAAGAAGAAGAAGAAGGAGAAGGAGAAGGAGAAGAAGAAGAAGAAGAAGAAGAAGAAGAAGAAGAAGAAGAAGAAAAAGATGATGACGACGATAATGAGGACAATAGCATGAATGAGAGAGGAATGCATTGGGATGGACAGGGCTAATATACATTATAGATATGTATGAAATTTGTCAAAGAATAAATGAAAACTTTAGAACCCTGCTGTTTTAACCACTAGATGTGGGTGATACTTGGTTACATAACACAGATAGCATCAACACTAAGGAATTTGCAAAGACTCTTTACAAATTACATAAGATCCACCAGCAGGCCCAGCAGACATAATCTTGAATTAGTGATGAGCATAAGTATGATCAATATATTGAGCTATCTGAATCAATTGTAATGTGATACGAAAATCCCGGTGATTTGGATAGGCAATGAAGCCCCACGTGCTGCCCGATGTGGTTGTAGTTGTTGCATACTCTGTATACCCCAAAGGAAATGCCAAGCTGCAATTCAAGGGTAATGAAAAGAAAAAGAAAAAAGTTTGTTATTCAAGTTCACAAGTCCCCTGAGCTCAAGCTGTGGATGTCAAGGTATGAATCTATTTCAGAGAGAAATCGGGGCATCCCTTTGGTGGCTGATCCTGTCCTTAAGACTTCAAAGACACTGTCTTTATAGAAAGCTGAACAGACCATATTTTTATATGTGTAACCAGCGTTAAGAATACCCCTTTTGGGGGCTGGAGAGATGGCTCAGAGGTTAAGAGCATTGACTGCTCTTCCAGAGGTCCTGAGTTCAATTCCCAGCAACCACATGGTGGCTCACAACCATCTATAATATGATCTGATGCCCTCTTCTGGCGTGCAGGTATACAAGCAGACAGGCCATTGTATACATAATAATAAATAAATATTAAAAAAAAAAAGAATACCCCTTTCAGGGGCTGGAGAGATGGCTCAGAGGTTAAGAACACTGGCTGCTCTTCCAGAGATCCTGAGTTCAATTCCCAGAAACCACATGGTGGCTCACAACCATCTATAATGTGATCTGGTGCCCTCTTCTGTCATGCAGTCAGCTAATAGTATACATAATAAATAAATTAATTAATTTAAAAAAGAATACCCCTTTATCCAGACATGGTAGCACACACCTTTAGTCCCAGGAGTTGGAGGCAGAGGCAGGTGGATCTCTGTGAGTTTGAGGCCAGCTGGGTCTACAAAGAAGTCTAGGGCACAAAGAAACCCTGTCTTGAAAAACTTAAAAAAAAAAATCCCTTTCATTTTCCTTTTTGCTTTCAGAGTCTTTCTCATCCTTCCATTGACCTGCCCCTTACAATTCTCTGTTCTTCTGTCTCCTCCCCCAGCCCTTTCCCCCATCGGGTACCTAGACCACATTTATGAAAGTTCTAGATCTCCAGTCTTGCTGGTTGTTCTGCTGTCACTCTTGAAGTGGCTCTTTAGAACACAAATGTCATCTGGTACTTGCTAGGACCTTTGGCGCATGGGGATTGATTAAACCTGGGTGACAAAGGTTGGTCACAAGAAAAGACAGACACACATACAGAGAAGCTGGGATTGGGTGGGTTGTGTGTTCTTATGGAGACAAAACCCAGAAACTCAGAGCATTTATTCTGTATTGCATGCACTAGGTGGAGGAGGGTTAGCTCAGCTGGGTAGGAGGTCGCTGTAGGGGAGCTGTCTCAGCTTGCAGTTATCTGGGAGGAGGGAGTCTGGGTTCATAGCTTCTACGTGCAATGTCAGCATCCAGACGCTAAGAGGAAGATGCACTTGAGGTTTTTCTCCACACATTAATTTTAGCTAAAGGTCGGCCATTGGTCACTATTTCTACTTGGGCCAGAGGAGGAAGGCTTTGTTATTCCTCTGTAACTGGCCTAGAGAAGGCCTTGCCATTTCCCTGGGTCTGAGGTATTGGGGGTCTTTGGCATGACTATGCTCAT